>NC_053432.1:26379421-26513351 GCF_007990345.1 Gossypium hirsutum | reverse complement strand
TGTATTGTAAACATTCTCACCTGTATCCGACGCCGGGATAGGGCTCAAGGCGTTACCGGATTTCATTTCATAAACATATTAAATCAAGTACTAAGTTGTGCTCTAATTTAAAAACTTTTAAAATAAGTATGTTGTAACACCCCGAACCCGAGACCGACACCGGAGTCGGACACGAGATGTTAACAAACTTTGAAAAATTTTTTCCAGACACTGCCCAGTCTGAGTACTAGTCGCTTCAAAAATCATATCTTGAGTTTCACAACTCGAAAATCAGTTTTGTGATTTTTCCCTGAAACTAGACTCATGTCCCCACCTATGTATTTTTTTCTAGAATTTTTGGTCGGCCAATTAGTACAGTTTATTAGTCAAAGTCTCCCATGTTACAGGGGTCGACTACACTGACCTTTTCCCATTACGACTTGGATATCTCTCTGCACAGAGCTTCAATACTGATGCCGTTTGTTTCTATGGAAACTAGACTCAGAGAGGAATCCATACATATATGGTATGACCCCCAATTATCTCTGGTCAATTTATAGTGAATTTCCAAATTCGGAACAGAGAATCCAGAAACTGTTCTGGCCCTGTTCCACAAGAACCCAAATATCTCTTACTGTACTGTTCCTATGATTGTTTCGTTACTTCCATATGAAAGTAGATTCATCAAGGTTCGATTACATAATTTATTCACTATTTAATTCCACTCCTACGAATTCTTGTGATTTTTCCAATCCACACCACTGCTGCTATCAGCTTCTGTTTTCAAAGTAAACCTTACCTAATTTGGGGTTTCATGGACCAACTAGGGCCTTGTCATACATAAGCCACATATGATCATACTTAGCCATTCTAGTGGCTGGTCATTTGCTCAACACTTCCATTCCAACTATAGTTACTCATGAACCATCTATACATTCATAAATACGCATGGTCTAATGCCATACTCCACTTCTACAAGCCATTTTCGCATGGCTGTACACTTATACATTTCATAAAGTACTCGAAAGACAACGATGGGTAGTCCTATACATGCCATATCAAAATTCAACCAAAATAGTACCCAAAAGAGCCTTTGATAGTGTGGGCGACTTCAACTTCAAGATCCCGAGTCCGATAGCTGGAGAACCAAAAATCTATAAAACAGAGGAGCAATGTAACGAGTAAGCAATTTATGCTTAGTAAGTTTGAGCAAGGAATTCCAGCATGCACAAATAATAGCACACATTTAGCTAAACGGAATATTTCATAATACGCAATTTACCGATATCAAACTTGCTTCACAACATTAACAACCCTTATGTACATACACAATAAACTAACTTGGCCGAAGGCCGGTAGCTCGTTTATCAACTGAGCGAACATTTATTTGTAAGGGCTCGATTAATATTTCACACATACGTAACATATCCCCATATTGGGATGTTTTTCGAGTATTCGCTGGAATTTTACAGCAAGCTCATTCATTACCAAATCACGTACCTTCGGGATTTAACCGGATATAGCTCCTCGTTCAAATGCCTTCGGGACATAGCCCGGTTTTAGTAACTCACACAATGCCTTCGGGACTTAACCCGGATTTAACAACTCGCACGAATGCCTTCGGGACTTAACCCGGATTTAACAACTCGCACGAATGCCTTCGGGACTTAACCCGGATTTAACAACTCGCACGAATGCCTTCGGGACTTAACCCGGATTTAGTATCTCGCACAAAGGCCTTCGGATCTTAGTCCGGATATATTCACTTAGCACAAAGCCTTCGGGACTTAGCCCGGACAGCATTCAATTAATCATGCACATCTAACAATAATTCATGGCACATTCATATTTCATTTTCGTTTACGAAACTCAAACACAAGGCACATATTGTCCTTGTACATTCGGCTCAATAGCCACACATAGAGCATGATTTAATCACATCGAAATTTAAGCTCTCTTACTCAAGAACTTACCTCGGGTGTTGTCGAACGATCCCGCTAACTATTCGACCACTTTTTCCTTCCCTTTATCGGATTTATTTCCCCTTTGCTCTTGAGCTTAATCAAACAAATAAATTGATTTCATCATTTAGGCATCAAAAGATGAACACAAGGCACTTAGCCCATATTCATACATTAGACATTAAAGTCTCATACATGCAAAAATCATGCATCAACACAACATATTAGCTAATTTCTTTCCCCTTGGCCGAATATGCATGTCCATTTTTGGGGTCGATTTCAACACTTAATACACACATATACACACTAGTAAAGCATCCTCCCCCTTTTCATCGATTTAACACATGCATTGCTCATCAACATGCAAAGTTACATTCGGCCTTAGCACACATCTTGCTAGCCGATTCTTCTCCCTTTAGCAACCAATGCACATATGTGCTCACACAAAAATGCTAAAAAAGAGGTTCAAGAATCATCAAGCCATCATCACATGCATCATTAACAAGCTTCATATTTTGCATGCAATGGCATTAACACAACCTCCACCTAGGCCGAATCTTAACTCATCCTCATGCCTCATCACCACAACATCAAACACCAACCAAGAATGATGCATCCATGGTCAAGTGCCATTTCCATCACATAGCAAGATTTAGACCATGGGCTAGGTAGAACTCAAGCTAACAACTAAAACATGCATGCATCTCATGGAACATCATTAAACATACCTTGGCCTAGCTACATGCATGGCCGAATCTCTTCACCTTTCTTCTTCTTTCCTCCTTAAAATTTTGGCCAAGGATGAACCAAAGGATGAGAAATTTTTTTCTTTGTTTTTCTTTCTAATTTAGGCTAAAATGGAGGTGAGAAAGGATGAACACAAACTTTTCTCCTTTCTTCTCTTGAGCTCACGGCATTGGGGGGGACAAACACTACACACACATTTTTTTTTTCTTTTGTTTTCCATTTCTTTATTACCCATACTTCTTATTTTATTCTTCCACTAACAAAACATGTTTCATGACATGTTTTGCCCATCATTCTTTGTCATGGCCGGCCACTACTCATTAGGGGGGGAAATTTGACATGCAAGTCCCCCCCTTTGTCCACATGCACTAATAGGTCCTCACACATTGACCTATCACATTTTGAATTTTCTCACATAAGTCCTATTGACTAAATTCACATGAAATCAACCAAATTGAAGCTTGAAATTTTCACACATTCATAATTACATATTCTAGACAATAAGTATCACATTCAAACATTTCAGTGACTCGGTTTAGCGGTCTCGAAACCACTTCCCGACTAGGGTCAACTTTGGGCTGTCACAACTCTCCCCCACTTAAGAAATTTTCGTCCCCGAAAATCTTACCGGTAAATAGGTTTGGGTATCGTTCTTTCATCGAGCTCTCGGTCTCCCAAGTAGCTTCCTCGATCCCGTGTTTGAGCCATAACACCTTTACTAGCGGAACTCTTTTGTTTCGCAACTCCTTCACTTCACGAGCTAGGATACGCATCGGTTCTTCTTCATAGCTCATGTCGACTTGAATTTCAACCTCTGATGGGCTAATTATATGCGATGGATCAGATCGATAGCGTCGAAGCATCGAAACATGAAAGACATCATGAATCTTTTCAAGCTCCGGGGGCAAAATCAATCTATACGCAACCGGACCAACTCGTTCGGAGATTTCGTACGGCCCAATGAATCTTGGGCTCAACTTGCCCTTACGGCCGAACCTGAGTATCTTTTTCCAAGGTGAAACCTTAAGGAACACTTTGTCTCCCACCTGATACTCGATGTCTTTTCGTTTCAAATCTGCGTACGACTTCTGACGATCCGTGGCTACCTTCAGACTTTCACGGATTACCTTTACTTTCTGCTCAGCATCTTTAATCAAATCAACTCCGAAAATTTTACTTTCACCGAGCTCGGTCCAAAACAATGGTGTACGGCATTTACGACCGTACAAAGCCTCGTAAGGTGCCATCTTAATACTTGATTGAAAACTATTGTTGTAAGCGAATTCAATCAAAGGTAAATACCGTTCCCATGAACTACTGAACTCGAGGATGCAACATCTCAACATATCCTCAAGTATCTGAATTATCCGCTCGGATTGACCATCGGTTTGGGGGTGAAAAGCAGTGCTAAAATGCAACTTGGTACCCAGAGCTTCTTGCAATTTCTTCCAAAATCGTGAGGTGAATCTCGGATCTCTATCCGACACGATAGAAACAGGTACCCCGTGTAATCTCACAATTTGATAAACGTACAATTTAGCTAGTTTATCCAATGAAAAATCCGTACGTACGGGGATGAAATGAGCCGACTTAGTCAGTCTATCAACAATAACCCATATCGCATCCTTCTTACTTGCTGACAAAGGCAGTCCGGACACAAAGTCCATTGTGACTCGATCCCATTTCCACTCGGGTATCATGATCGGCTGGAGTAATCCTGAAGACACTTGATGTTCCGCGTTCACTTGTTGACATATTAAACATCTCGAAACAAAGTCAGAGATGTCCCGTTTCATACCATGCCACCAAAATTGACGTTTCAAATCGTTGTACATTTTCGTACTCCCCGGGTGAATTGACATTCGGCTACAATGGGCTTCGTTCAGAATCATCGAAATGAGTTCCGAATTCCTTGGAACACACAAATGATTTCTGAACCTCAAACAATCATCATCATCAATTTGAAACTCTGATTCCTTGTTCGGAAAACACTTAGACCGTTTTGCAACCAATTCATCATCGACTTTCTGAGCTTCACGAATTTGGTGAGTCAATAATGGTTTAGCTTTTAATTCAGCTACTAACACACTGTCTGGTAAAACAGACAAATGCACGTTCATCGCTCGTAAAGCAAACAATGACTTCCGGCTTAAGGCGTCCGCAACCACGTTAGCCTTTCCCGGGTGGTAATCAATGACAAGCTCGTAATCTTTCAACAACTCAAGCCAACGTCTTTGTCGCAGATTCAAGTCTAGTTGAGTCATCAAATATTTGAGACTTTTGTGATCCGAAAATACATGGCACTTCTCACCAACAGATAATGTCGCCATATTTTTAAAGCAAACACGATGGCAGCTAGTTCGAGATCATGGGTCGGATAATTCCTCTCGTGTGGCTTCAATTGTCTCGACGCATAGGCCACGACTCGACCTTCTTGCATCAATACGCAACCCAACCCAAGTAGGGATGCGTCACTATAGATGACAAACTCTTTACCTGATTCGGGTTGCACCAAAATTGGAGCTTCAGTCAAACGAGTTTTCAGTTGGTCGAAACTTTTCTGACATTTCTCCGTCCACTCGAACTTAACATCCTTTTGAAGTAGCTTCGTCATTGGTGTGGCTATCATCGAGAAACCTTTCACAAATCGTCGGTAATAACCGGCGAGCCCCAAAAAGCTCCGAACTTCAGTAACATTTCTCGGAGGTTTCCAGTCCCGTATGGCTGAAATTTTGTTCGGGTCAATTCGAATACCCGACGCGGATACCACATGACCCAAGAAGCTAACCTCTCTTAACCAGAGCTCACACTTACTGAACTTAGCATATAACTGCTTATCCCGCAAAATTTGCAGCACTAGCCTCAGATGCTCAGCATGTTCGGTCTCATCTCTTGAATAGACCAAAATGTCATCAATGAACACAACTACGAACTGATCCGAATACGGTCTGAAGATCCGATTCATCAAATCCATAAATACCGCAGGGCATTAGTGAGCCCAAACGGCATCACTGAGAATTCGTAGTGACCATATCTCGTTCTGAAGGCAGTTTTGGGAATATCTGGATCTCGAATTCGCAACTGATAATAGCCCGATCTCAAATCTATTTTTGAGAACACTGAGGCTCCCTTCAGTTGGTCGAACAAATCATCGATGCGCGGCAACGGATATTTGTTCTTTATCGTCACTTTATTCAGCTGACGATAGTCAATGCACAACCTCATGGTTCCGTCCTTCTTTTTCACGAACAATACTGGTGCACCCCAAGGTGAGAAACTTGGTCGAGCGAAACCTCTCTCCGTCAGTTCTTGCAACTGAGCTTTCAACTCCTTTAACTCGGTTGGTGCCATACGATACGGAGCTATCGAAATCGGCGTAGTCCCAGGTACAAGCTCAATACCAAACTCTACCTCCCGAACATGTGGTAACCCGGTAATTCTTCCGGAGAAACATCCGGGTATTCACAAACCACCGGTACAGATTCGGGTTTCTTTTCTAATTCTTTGTCATCAAGCACATATGCAAGGTATGCTTCGCACCCTTTTCTTACATATTTCTGTGCCAACATTGCTGATATTACAGCTGGCATCCCCTCCAAGTCCGCAGACTCAATTCGGACTACTTCGTTATTTGCGCACCTCAAATCAATAGTCTTGCTCTTGCAATTCACAATCGCATCATGCGCGGTCAACCAATCGAACCCAAGGATAACATCAAATTCATCAAACGGCAAAAGCATCAAGTCCGCTGGAAAACAGGAACCTCGAATTTTCCAGGGGACATTTCTTACACACTTTGTCGACAAGCACGTAACGACCCAAGGGATTTGACACCCGAATTACAAACTCAGTAGACTCAATAGGTAAAGTCTTACTGGATGCTAAGGTTTCACATATGTAAGAATGGGTAGAACCGGGGTCAATCAAAGCAATTACATTAGTATCAAAGAGGGTGAATGTACCGGTAATAACATCAGGCGAAGAAGCATCCTCGCGGGCACGTATAGCATAAGCTCTAGCAGGCGCACGGGCTTCGGATCTGGTTATATCATCTCTAGATCCTCTCTGACCACCACCAGCATTGCCCATATTTCTAGATGGTCTACCTCGAGCAGTGGTAGCACCCGGTCTCCCACTCTGATTTGCATTCTGTCCCGAAAACCTCGGGCAATCTTTAATGAAGTGGTCCACTGATCCGCATTTGTAACAGGAGCGGTCAGGAAATCTACAACTCCCCGAATGCCATTTACCGCAATATCGGCATTTCGTCCTGTCTCGACGTTCATTCCCAACACTGGCGACCGAAGTGCCTCGTGTACCCACAGGGGTCGATCACGATCTCGTCCAAAAAGGCCCGAAGTGCCTCTAAACTGGCCCGCATCATCTCGAAATCTCTTCGATGTCTGTTGAAGAGACCTTCCCGAGGATCTTTTACGAAACTCTCCAGTTCCCTCATCAACTCTTTGCTTTTCTTTTCTAAGCTCTTCGGCTTTACAAGCTCGTTCAACAAGTACCACGAACTCTCGTATTTCAAGAACGCCAACGAACATTTTTATATCTTCATTCAGCCCATCCTCGAAGCGTTTACACATAATAGCTTCGGACGAAACACATTCCCGAGCGTATTTGCTAAGTCTAACAAATTTTCGCTCGTAATCAGTAACCGACATGGAGCCTTGCTTAAGCTCAAGAAATTCCTTCCGTTTTTTATCAACAAATCTCTGACTGATATACTTTTTTCCGAAACTCAATTTGGAAAAACTCCCAAGTTACTTGCTCTCGGGGCACAATAGAAGTCAGAGTACTCCACCAATAGTAGGCAGAATCACGTAGCAAGGAGATAGCACACTTTAGACATTCATCGGGTGTACAAGATAGCTCATCGAGTACCCGGATAGTGTTGTCCAGCCAAAATTCAGCTTGCTCGGCATCATCGCTATCCATAGCCTTAAATTCAGTAGCCCCATGTTTTCGGATTCTGTCAACTGGGGGCTTATTTGACCTTATTTGGTCAGTTACCGGTGGTATTGTAGGTGCGGGGGTAGTATTTGTCGGGAATGGAGGTTGTGGAACAGCCATATTAGTTCGAATGTATTGGTTGAACCAATCATTCATCACGCTATAGAATGCTTGTCTAGCTTCATCATTCGGATTACTAGCATTAGGTTGAGAGTCTACCGGCACTGCCCCTTGCGCGGGAGCAGGCCCTACACTCTCAAGATCATTAGCTACCTCTCGGTCACGATCGGGATCCATTACTATAAACACATTTACAATTGTCAGAAGTCACCACACTATCAAGTAATCACATAAAATGGCATGTATAGCTAGACCCAACACATTACGGTAGTCCTAGAATCGACTAAACCGTAGCTCTGATACCAATAAAATGTAACACCCCGAACCCGAGACCGACACCGGAGTCGGACACGAGATGTTAACAAACTTTGAAAAATTTTTTCCAGACACTGCCCAGTCTGAGTACTAGTCGCTTCAAAAATCATATCTTGAGTTTCAAAACTCGAAAATCAGTTTTGTGATTTTTCCCTGAAACTAAACTCATGTCCCCACCTATGTATTTTTTTCTAGAATTTTTGGTCGGGCCAATTAGTACAGTTTATTAGTCAAGTCTCCCATGTTACAGGGGTCGAATACACTGACCTTTTCCCATTACGACTTGGATATCTCTCTGCACAGAGCTTCAATACTGATGCCGTTTGTTTCTATGGAAACTAGACTCAGAGAGGAATCCATACATATATGGTATGACCCCTAATTATCTCTGGTCAATTTATAGTGAATTTCCAAATTTGGAACAGGGAATCCAGAAACTGTTCTGGCCCTGTTCCACAAGAACCCGAATATCTCTTACTGTACTGTTCCTATGATTGTTTCGTTACTTCCATATGAAAGTAGATTCATCAAGGTTCGATTACATAATTTATTCACTATTTAATTCCACTCCTACGAATTCTTGTGATTTTTCCAATCCACACCACTGCTGCTATCAGCTTCTGTTTTCAAAGTAAACCTTACCTAATTTGGGGTTTCATGGACCAACTAGGGCCTTGTCATACATAAGCCCACATATGATCATACTTAGCCATTCTAGTGGCTGGTCATTTGCTCAACACTTCCATTCCAACTATAGTTACATCATGAAACCATCTATACATTCATAAATACGCATGGTCTAATGCCATACTCCACTTCTACAAGCCATTTTCGCATGGCTGTACACTTATACATTTCATAAAGTACTCGAAAGACAACGATGGGTAGTCCTATACATGCCATATCAAAATTCAACCAAAATAGTACCCAAAAGAGCCTTTGATAGTGTGGGCGACTTCGACTTCAAGATCCCGAGTCCGATAGCTGGAGAACCAAAAATCTATAAAACAGAGGAGCAATGTAACGAGTAAGCAATTTATGCTTAGTAAGTTTGAGCAAGGAATTCCAGCATGCACAAATAATAGCACACATTTAGCTAAACGGAATATTTCATAATATGCAATTTACCGATATCAAACTTGCTTCACAACATTAACAACCCTTATGTACATACACAATAAACTAACTTGGCCGAAGGCCGGTAGCTCGTTTATCAACTGAGCGAACATTTATTTGTAAGGGCTCGATTAATATTTAACACATACGTAACATATCCCCATATTGGGATGTTTTTCGAGTATTCGCTGGAATTTTACAGCAAGCTCATTCATTACCAAATCACGTACCTTCGGGATTTAACCGGATATAGCTCCTCGTTCAAATGCCTTCGGGACATAGCCCGGTTTTAGTAACTCACACAATGCCTTCGGGACTTAACCCGGATTTAACAACTCGCACGAATGCCTTCGGGACTTAACCCGGATTTAACAACTCGCACGAATGCCTTCGGGACTTAACCCGGATTTAACAACTCGCACGAATGCCTTCGGGACTTAACCCGGATTTAGTATCTCGCACAAAGGCCTTCGGATCTTAGTCCGGATATATTCACTTAGCACAAAGCCTTCGGGACTTAGCCCGGACAGCATTCAATTAATCATGCACATCTAACAATAATTCATGGCACATTCATATTTCATTTTCGTTTACGAAACTCAAACACAAGGCACATATTGTCCTTGTACATTCGGCTCAATAGCCACACATAGAGCATGATTTAATCACATCGAAATTTAAGCTCTCTTACTCAAGAACTTACCTCGGGTGTTGTCGAACGATCCCGCTAACTATTCGACCACTTTTTCCTTCCCTTTATCGGATTTATTTCCCCTTTGCTCTTGAGCTTAATCAAACAAATAAATTGATTTCATCATTTAGGCATCAAAAGATGAACACAAGGCACTTAGCCCATATTCATACATTAGACATTAAAGTCTCATACATGCAAAAATCATGCATCAACACAACATATTAGCTAATTTCTTTCCCCTTGGCCGAATATGCATGTCCATTTTTGGGGTCGATTTCAACACTTAATACACACATATACACACTAGTAAAGCATCCTCCCCCTTTTCATCGATTTAACACATGCATTGCTCATCAACATGCAAAGTTACATTCGGCCTTAGCACACATCTTGCTAGCCGATTCTTCTCCCTTTAGCAACCAATGCACATATGTGCTCACACAAAAATGCTAAAAAGGAGGTTCAAGAATCATCAAGCCATCATCACATGCATCATTAACAAGCTTCATATTTTGCATGCAATGGCATTAACACAACCTCCACCTAGGCCGAATCTTAACTCATCCTCATGCCTCATCACCACAACATCAAACACCAACCAAGAATGATGCATCCATGGTCAAGTGCCATTTCCATCACATAGCAAGATTTAGACCATGGGCTAGGTAGAACTCAAGCTAACAACTAAAACATGCATGCATCTCATGGAACATCATTAAACATACCTTGGCCTAGCTACATGCATGGCCGAATCTCTTCACCTTTCTTCTTCTTTCCTCCTTAAAATTTTTGGCCAAGGATGAACCAAAGGATGAGAAATTTTTTCTTTGTTTTTCTTTCTAATTTAGGCTAAAATGGAGGTGAGAAAGGATGAACACAAACTTTTCTCCTTTCTTCTCTTGAGCTCACGGCAATGGGGGGGACAAACACTACACACACATTTTTTTTTCTTTTGTTTTCCATTTCTTTATTACCCATACTTCTTATTTTATTCTTCCACTAACAAAACATGTTTCATGACATGTTTTGCCCATCATTCTTTGTCATGGCCGGCCACTACTCATTAGGGGGGGAAATTTGACATGCAAGTCCCCCCCTTTGTCCACATGCACTAATAGGTCCTCACACATTGACCTATCACATTTTTGAATTTTCTCACATAAGTCCTATTGAATAAATTCACATGAAATCAACCAAATTGAAGCTTGAAATTTTCACACATTCATAATTACATATTCTAGACAATAAGTATCACACTCAAACATTTCGGTGACTCGGTTTAGCGGTCCCGAAACCACTTCCCGACTAGGGTCAACTTTGGGCTGTCACATATGTCCTTTCCTTGAAACAGACCTTCGAGACCTAAAACATGTCTAGAGGCGGCACGGGACAAAACTGAGAATGCTTGATAAACTTTGGGCACCTTGGAAATTTTTTTTTAACTTGAGGTGTCACACGCCCATGTAACTTGGGACATGCCCTTGCAATTACCCCGTGTCCAAGACTTAAGCATTTTGTTAAATTCACACAGCCAAGACACACGCTCGTGTGTCTAGCCCGTGTTCATTTAACAAACTTACCATTTTAGATGAAGAGGACACACGACCATGCCACACGCCCATGGGTGTCGCCCGTGTGTCACACACGACCTAGGCACACGCTTGTGTACCCATCCGTGTAGACCCTATTGGGCTATTTTCCAAGCTTATGGTCACCACCTTTTAACACTTATACTTAATGATTATTAAAAACAAAGTAAAACATAATTATCCTCTCATAAATGATCTTTGTAAAAACTCATTGCATGGAAACCTCATATCATTGGTTTCGTACATGCTAGGTTATTTCCCATCTTGTATTTATATGTTGTCATACCACTTTAATACATTCAAGATTGGCTCATTCTTATGACTCATTGCCAATTGGAATCCAACCAGCGGACATGATTACAAACTTGCATGGAAATTTTGTAGGTCATAGCCTATTTCAAAACAAGCCGATCTCTATGGCCACAAACAAAAAGATATATATATCTTTACAAACCTTCATTTGGAAAATCAAATGACACATATAACAAAATACTCAAAACACCTATACATGCCATTGAACAATTTAGAAATGTCTTTAAACCAAAGCTGGTCTATTTGATAGTATGCTGACTCTCCAACTGTCCTCTAATCTTTACGAGTTCTCTAGCTCTGTGAGAGACAGGGAAAAGAAAGGGGTAAGCATTTTCATGCTTAGTAAGCTCGAATAACCGGAAAGTAAACTTACCAAGTAATTAGCATGCAATCAAATTAGGCAATAAATTCAATGAGCGTAGGATGACTTCCCTATCACTTACATTCAATCAATAAGTTAATCACATAACAATGCACTACAAAAGTTATCTTAGATGAGCTCATCATTCAACATCTCATTTGTATATATATATATATCACATTAATCTCAGTGAGTTTTTAAGAAATCTCAATGGAATACCCTTTTACTGTCAATTCGTATAATGATCATATCAGACATGCACTCCCGCGAACCTCACATCTTATGGCAGGATTACCAGTCCAGGCTAAATCCCCCATTTTATAAACTCATAAGGTGATGTCGGGATTACCAGTCCTGGCTCAATCCCTTATAAAGACAAACACCTTTATTGAGCTCGTATCTGAATTACCGGTCCAGGCTAAATTCAGATTCTAATCGAATTATCCGTCCGAGCTAAATCCATAATGCACACATATTCTTCGGGAGGCTCGACCATTCAAAGGAACACCCGTCCAGGATAGATCCTTTTATAAATGAGATCAACAGATTACCCGTCTGGGTTAAATCCTTACTGCAACACATGTACGACCTCATTACATATGTCAATCATGGTTTATGCATCGAATTCCCTTTTTATCCTCAATCGAGACATTTATCACAATTTATACTTAAACATGCATTTCATAGAATTTCATGTTATTAATGAATGCAATCATCATGCATTCATTAATCATATAATTATGCACATTGAGTGTTTACTTTAAGTTATCCGAACTTACCTGGTATTCGTTTCGGTGTCGTGTTTCGGTTACTCCGAAACCTTTCATTTTCCTCGATCGACCTCCGAAATTTGTTCCTCGGGGTCCATAATAATAAAAATAGATCATTAACACTCCACATTATACATTTCAAGTCTAAATTCCACCCCCGGTCCAAATGACCGTTTTGCCCCTAACCTTTCACATTTTTACAATTTAGTCCCTAGGCTCGTACAATGAAACGCATGCAATTTCTACCTTACTCAAGCCTACCCGAACACTTATTCCTCTTATGGTAGCCCACATTTTCCATTATTATCACATTTCTACCACATTTTACAACTTTTGCAAAAAGGACCCTTTAGGGGTTTTTCATGAAAATCACCTAGGAAAAGTTGTTTAACACACTTCAAACTTCCATATTCCTCCATAAAACATCAAATACATGTAACTAATGCATGGGTAAATTTTTAAGCATGAACCCTAGCATGAAATATGGGTAAAAATAGAGAGAGCAAGCTACCGGGATTTCAAAATTACAAAGAACATTACAAATGGGGCTTGAGAGCACTTACTATTGATCTTGGAAAGCTTGAAACCCTAGCTATGGAAACCCTAGAAATTTTGGCACCATAGAGAAGAAGAATGGCTGATTTTTGGTTTATTTTTCCCA
The DNA here is from genome assembly GCF_007990345.1 of Gossypium hirsutum. Taxonomy (NCBI): domain Eukaryota; kingdom Viridiplantae; phylum Streptophyta; class Magnoliopsida; order Malvales; family Malvaceae; genus Gossypium; species Gossypium hirsutum. The sequence goes on along the minus strand of NC_053432.1, from coordinate 26,499,767 downwards.
TTTTATTTCACTTAAATGCCAAATGACCAAAATGCCCTTAAGCCCTTTCTTTGAAATTTCATCCATGCAAGCTCATTTTTGTCCAAAAAATTAGAAATTGGAAAAATTGCTCCCCAAGGCCTTCTATTTTATAATCTGAAGCAATTTCATGCAAATTGCTTCTAGAATCCAAGTTTTGCAATTTATTCAATTTAGTCCCTAATTTTCCAATTGGGCACTTACCCAAAGAATTCATTCATGAAACTTTAACACATGCATACTCTCATATTCTAAACCTCGTAATAATCATAAAATAAATATTTGGATGTTGGATTTGTGGTCCCGAAACCACTATTCCAACTAGGCTCTATTTTGGGATGTTACATTTCTCTCCCCTTAGGGACTTTCGTCCTCGAAAGTCTCACCAGTGAACAGATTCGGATATTAGCTTCTCGTAGTTTCTTCTGGTTCCTATGTAGCTTCTTGTACACCATGTCGATGCCATAAAACTTTTACTAAGGCCACATCTTTATTCCACAGCTGTTTAACCTCACGAGCCAATATCTTAACTGGTTCCTCTCCATAGGTCATGTCCGGTTGAATTTTAATCTTTGTCTGCGAAATCATGTGAGAAGATCTGATCGATATCGCCTTAACATAGATATGTAGTACACATCGTGAATCCTTTCCAATTCAGGTGGCAATGCCAAGTGATAGACTAATGGTAAAACTTTTTCAATGATCTTGTACAGTCCAATAAATCGCGGACTCAGTTTGCCTTTCCGACCAAATCTCAACACTTTTTTCCATGGAGACACTTTCAAGAATACTCTATCTCCAACTTGAAACTCAATTTCCTTTCTTTTCAGATCCGCATATGACTTTTGCCTATCCGACGCCGCTTCCAAACAGTCTCGTATCACTTTAACTTTCTCTTTAGTTTCTTTAATCAAATTAACTCTGTGAATCTGATTTTCCTTAAGTTCTATCCAATATAATGGAGTTCGACACTTCCTGCCATACAAGGCCTCATAAGGTGCCATCTTTAAACTTGTCTGAAAACTGTTATTGTAGGCAAATTCTACTAGCGGAAAATATTTTTCCCAACTACCCTGAAATTCAAGGATGCAACATCGTAACATATCCTGAAGAATCTGAATCATCCGCTCAGACTGACCATCTGTCTGAGGGTGAAAAGCTATACTAAAGCTTAACTTCGTACCCAAGGCTTCTTGTAATTTCTTCCAGAATCTCGAAGTGAACCTCGGGTCTCTGTTAGAAATAATCGACAGTGGTACCTCATGCAATCTTACAATCTCAGAAATGTACAAGTCGACTAATCTATCGAGGGAGTAATCTGTCCTCACCGAAATGAAATGAGCCTACTTCTTCAACTTATCCACTACAACCCATACAACATCTTTCTTCTTCGGAGCCAATGGTAATCCTGACATGAAATCCATAGTAACTCTATCCCACTTCCATTCGAGGACCATCACAGGCTGTAACAAACCTGAAGGCACTTGATGTTCAGCTTTAACTTGCTGACATACTAGGCATTTCGACACAAATATAGAAATATCTCTTTTCATGCTGTTCCACTGGTACATTTTCTTCAAATCGTTGTACATCTTGGGTGAATTACAAACGACTGTTATGTGCTTCTTGAAAACTTTTCCGAATAAGTTCATTGTTTTTGGGTACACAAACCCTATCTCTGAACATCAAACATCCATCAGAACCAATCCGAAAATCTGATTCAATACCTGACTCACATTGAGTTCTTTTAGCTTGCAAGTTATCATCATTAGTTTGAGCATCATAGATTTCCTAAAGGAATGTTGGCCTAGCCTCTAGCTCAGCCAAGACTGAACCATCATCAAGCAATGCCAAACGAGCATCCATGGCCCTTAATACAAACAAGGATTTTCTACTCAACGCGTCAGCGACCACATTCGCCTTTCCTGGGTGATAGTCAATAATCAATTCGTATCCTTGATTAACTTTAGCCACATCCGCTACCTTAAATTTAATTCTTTTTGAGTCATCAAATACTTCAAACTTTTGTGGTTAGTGAATATGTGGCAAGTCTAACCATATAAATAATGCCTCCAAATTTTCAGAGCAAAAACGATGGCGACAAGTTCTAGGTCGTGTGTAGGATAGTTCTTCTCATGCGGCTTCAACTGTCGTGAAGCATAATGATACGAGTCACAAAAGCCCAAATTCTTGAGGGCAAGGCCCAATAAGAAGATTCCAAGCCCAATCAAGAAATCCACCCATACTTAGTTGAAAATCAGGCCAAATTGTCAAAGTGGCCCAAGTTGTAAAGTTTTATTTTTATTTATTTATTTATTTTACTTAGTTTAAATGTTTATCCAAGAGTCCCAAATAAAAGACCCTTGGCCGAATTTCCATATTAAAATAATTAGGAGTTTTTTTTTAGTTTTAGTTTTAGTGTTCTAATTAAATTAGGAAAACATTTGAAAGGCCTATTTATATGGCTTGGCCAGCCACCCTACATTACATTACAATTACATTGAAAATTTCAGATTTGATTTGAGTGAAAATTCTCTTTGAGTTCTTCAAGGATTTTCTCTTGAGTTTTCTTTAGAAGTTGTTTTAACAATCTTTTTGATTGTGGGAGCCATCTTCAACCTTCTTCTTGCCATTGATATTCTTTGGAGGGGAGATTAGAGCCGTTTGAAGGGAGTTGTTCACAGAGTTGCATAATCATACCATGCATTAATCGACGGTCTATAGATTCACTCACACATGCATTATCAAAAACAAGAATCTTTTTATCAACCATCAAAACAGATAGATCATCAATAAATAAAATAGGACAGTCAAGCACGTTTCGATCTAAGTGTTCATCAACACGATCTTTATCACTATCCGAGGAGTACAAAAGTGTTTCAAAGGTTTCAAGCATCTTACCTCGATAAGCAAAAGAATAAGGGTCGATTTTACCTTTTTCATTTAAAACAAACCTTCGTTCATCGGGGGCATAGTGTAGTCGAATCTCCGTTGTTGAGTTAACCTTTGTCAAATGGAACTCAAACTTCATGTACAACCACATAAACTGTTTAAGGCAAGAATATAAATTGAAAACAAATTTGGCAAATTTCGTTACCTTATTCTCCAAAACAGATTTGGACAAATTCAAGGATTTTACACAAGGTAAATCAAGAGAATAACAAATCACGCTTCTTTTCGTAATGACTTTATCAACCACAATCGAAGAGTAACAATTAATCGGATCAAAATGATGGGATCTTTTAAGAACTAAGTCACCAAAAGTTTTATCAATAATTTTCAAATCTGCACTGGACTCGGTTTCTAAAATTTCCTTACCTCGCTTACCTTCGGGATCATGTAGTGTGATTTCATCTTTGCTTAAGTTGATCGTATGAAAGCGTCTTTCATTTGAGAGGTATTGAAGTTGAAAGTTATCTTTCGATCTTTCGGGAACCTGAAAAGTAGCAACACAAGAAAAATTCATATCTTGGTTAGTGGAAACATTCCTCACTAGCCTTTCCTCGTCTTTTTCTTTTGTTTCTTTTTCTAACTCATTTTCTCTTCTTTCTTCAACTTCTTTTTCAATTTTATTTTCTGTTTCACATTCCTTTTCACTCTCAATCTCTTTTTGCTCTTTTTCATTCTCTTTTTCTTTTTCCTCACTTGTTTTAACAGAATTTCTCAGTTTGATTTGGTCCTCATGGACTTGTTCCGGAGTGAGCGGCACTAAGGTAAGTTTCTTTCCTTGATGCTTGAAAGAATACCTATTGGTACGACCATCGTGAGTGACTTTTCGATCCAGTTGCCATGGTTCTGCTAGCAACAAATGGCAGGCTTGAATAGGCATTACGTCGCACACAACTTCGTCTTGATACTTACCGATAGAAAAGGCAATGCGCACTTGTTGAGTGACCCTAAATTGGCCTTCGTTGCTAAGCCCTTGTAGTTGATAAGGTTGTGGATGCTTGGTAGTGGTTAAGCAAAGCTTTTCCACCATCGTCGTGCTGGCTATGTTCGAGCAACTTTCACCATCAATAATAACTCTACAAAGCTTACCTTGTACATGGCAGCGAGTATGAAAGAGATGTTCTCGTTGCTGCTCGCTCTTTGGTTTTGCCAAAGATGATTGTCCACGATCATGAAAATCATCATCCATTCTAGTGACACGTCGAGGGCCGCGCCTTTGGGGTTGGTTATCCCTATCTTCCTTAATTGGATCTCGATATTGATGTTTTTGATTCACTCGTACCTCATTCAAAGTAGTATTCAATGCTTGAAGTGTAGCATTTATTTGTGTGATTGCAGCAGTATGTCCATCTAACTGTTGTTGGACTTTCATAAGTGCATCATTATTATCACCTTTAGACATCTTCAAAACCTGTAAAAAATAAACACTCAACACTCAAAAATAAAAGTTAGCAAACCTCACCATTAATCACTCAAAAAGAAAATTCAAATTCTCAATGAGGTCGAATTCAATCTTGTGAGTTCTTTATCAGAGTTTATATCAACCAATTAGAGAGTGTGAACCAAACTACCAAAGAATCCTAATTTGCACTAGGATGCCAAAAACTGACGAGACACCAATTGATTCGTGTTGCACCGAGGAAGAAGTTGTGCACACGTTTAAATCCTACTAACACAAGAAACAAGAAGGTGTTAGATAACGTAAAGGAAGAATAAAGGTAAACAAATGAAAACCTACAGCTAAGAATCAATAAAAATTGCTGAAAACAGAAAACCCGAAAAACTGCGGAGTAACTTGACAACTTCGTTCGAGGTGTTCCCGATCTCCAAAAATCACGAAATTAAATCTGGAGTGTCCTTATATATTTAATTTTTGATCTGGAAAATTTGGGCACCAAATTCAACCCGCTGAATATTTTTTTAATTTTTTATTAGATTTCGTCTTTTTTCAATTTTTTGACTTTTTCGACTTATTTTTTTTGCGGGAAATATTTTTGTATATTCAATAACAGTGCCAAAAATATGTATTTAAAATTTCAGATCAATCAGAAAACGTTTACCCACTCAAATGAATTTTTTTCGAAAATTTTTCTGGGTAAAACTGCTGTTTGTAATTTAAAAAATAGAGATCAGTTTAGAAATCAACCAAGAACACCCAAAACGCCCAAAATCTGATACCAAATGATACGGGGTTGCGCGCGGACCAAGATCGAGTTGCCAAGTCACGAGAAACTCCTACGAAAACCCTAAACAATTAGATCTGAAACGAAACAGAAAATTAAAAGATTAGATTTTTGAATTTTCAGATCTGAAATAAAATCCCCAAATCAGCAAAGAATCAAATTGAGAATAAAAATAAGTGTTAGGGTTCTTGAAACCCTCAAGGAGATTGTGATTCTGCCCAATTGAACACCAAGATAGTTTTCCCCAAATTTCGACAATCTAATTTCACCCAAAAAGAGTATGGAAAAACCCTAGAAATTGGGGATTTTTGGGCTGATTCCTTAAGATAGAAAAAGGCTGAAAACACAATAAGAACAGAAAATAGATTAGATAATGATTCAGCACAAGTAGAAATAAAGAAAGAATTGACAGTAAAAAATTAAAAGATAAGTCCTAAGAAGCCTTGAAATCTCGAAAGATCTCACAACTCCCTTCAAACGGCTCTAATCTCCCCTCCAAAGAATATCAATGGCAAGAAGAAGGTTGAAGATGGCTCCCACAATCAAAAAGATTGTTAAAACAACTTCTAAAGAAAACTCAAGAGAAAATCCTTGAAGAACTCAAAGAGAATTTTCACTCAAATCAAATCTGAAATTTTCAATGTAATTGTAATGTAATGTAGGGTGGCTGGCCAAGCCATATAAATAGGCCTTTCAAATGTTTTCCTAATTTAATTAGAACACTAAAACTAAAACTAAAAAAAAACTCCTAATTATTTTAATATGGAAATTCGGCCAAGGGTCTTTTATTTGGGACTCTTGGATAAACATTTAAACTAAGTAAAATAAATAAATAAATAAAAATAAAACTTTACAACTTGGGCCACTTTGACAATTTGGCCTGATTTTCAACTAAGTATGGGTGGATTTCTTGATTGGGCTTGGAATCTTCTTATTGGGCCTTGCCCTCAAGAATTTGGGCTTTTGTGACTCGTATCACATAAGCTATTACCTTGCCATCTTGCATAAGTACACAACCCAGTCCATTTTGAGGATGCGTCACTATAGACTACAAATTCTATTCATGACTCAGGAAATTCTAAAACAGGAGTTTCAGTTAACAGTGTCTTTAACTTCTCAAAACTTTGTTGACACTTTTCCGTCTATTTAAACTTAACGTTTTTCTGTAACAATCTCGTCATAAAAGTTGCTATCATGGAAAATCCTTTCACAAATCTTCGATAGTAACTGGCTAAGCCAAAAAAGCTTTTAACCTCGGTTACATTCTTAGGTGGTTTCCATTAGACGATAGCAGAAATCTTACTTGGATCGACTCAAATTCCTTCACCCAAAACAATATGACCTAACAATCCAACTTTCTGAAGCCAAAACTCACTCTTTCTAAACTTAGCATACAGCTGCTTTTCTCGCAAAGTCTGCAACACAATTCTCAAGTGCTTTGCATGTTCTGACTCATATTTAGAATAAATCAAGATGTCGTCAATGAACACAACGACAAACTTATCCAAATATGGCCGAAAGATCTTATTCATTAGATCCATGAATATGGCTAGTGCATTCGTTAACCCAAACGGCATGACGAGAAATTAATAATGACTGTACCTTGTTCTGAAAGTTGTCTTAGGTACATTTGATTCTTTAACTCGCAGCTGATAATAGCCAGACCTCATGTCTATCTTAGAGAAAACGGTGGCCCCTCTCAACTAATCGAATAAATCGTCTATCCTTGGTAAAGGATACTTATTCTTGATAGTTTTCAATTGACGATAATCTATGCATAACCTCGAACCATCTTTCTTCCTTACAAACAGAATGGGAGCACCCCAAGGTGAAAAGCTCGGCCTTACAAAACCTTTATCTGTTATCTCTTGCAACTGTGCTTTCAACTCTCTCAGTTCAGTTGGTGCCATCCTATATGGAGCAATTGAAATAGGAGCCGTCCCTGGCACCAGCTCAATACCAAATTCTATTTCCCTTTCAGGAGGTAATCCGGGTAATTCTTCTGGAAATACATCTGGGTACTCACATACTATAGACACAGACTCAATCTTCAACTCTGTTTCCTTAGTGTTCAATACAAATGCTAGATAGACTTCATACCTTTTTCTTATATATCTCTGAGCAACCATTGCCGTGATCACAACTGGAGGCGTACCCAACTCTCTTGAATCAACCCGTAAAATCTCACCATCCGGGCATTTCGTTTAATATACTTACTACCACAATTTACAATTTCATCATGCAGTGCTAACCAATCCATACCTAGTATTATATCAAATTCATCAAATGGTAACAACATAAGATTAGCTAGAAAACAATGACCCTGAATTGTCAAAGGTCAATTCTTATAGACTTTATCCATGACTGATCTGCCTAGTTGGTTCGACACTTTAATAATAAATTCCATAGGCTCAATGAGTATGTTCATTCTAGATACCGAGCTCATGCAAATGTATGAATGCGTCGACCTAGGTCAATTAAAGCAATAACACTTGTATTAAAAAGGGAAAAAGTACCTTTAATAACATCAGGAGCAGAGGCTTCCTCTTGGGCATGTATCACATACATTCTTGCCGGGGCTCGAGCCTCTAGTTTTTCAGCGTCTTTAGCCGCAACTCGACTGCCACTGGCACTTCCAGTATATCTTGGAGGTCTACCTTGTGAAACGGGAGTACTCGACTTCAGGGCTACTACAACTTCTTTCTCGACTCGCTCTGGGTAGTCCTTGAGAAAGTGGTGAAGAGGTCCACATCTGAAACATGCACCGCTCTTCACTCGACATTCTCCGTAGTGAAATTTGTTGCAACTCTTACACTTCGGCTTTTGATCATCTACAGTCCCCACACTAGTTACCATCAGGGAGGAAGACTTTTGGCTTCATCGTTTAGAGCTTCTCGCTCTACCCAAATATCCTACTGATGAAATGGAGCGTTCATGCTGGCTCATTGATTTCTTTATAGGAAATGAGAGTGTTTTACCACTAGACCTCTTGCTCACGACTTGGTCCTCTCTCTTTGCTTGCTTTCTTTTGTTGTTAAGTTCATCGGCCTTCTTGGCCCGATCAGCCAATGCGGCAAATTCCTATATTTCTAAGATTCCAATCAACAACTTAATTTCCTCATTCAGAACTTCCTCAAAGCCTTTACACATTTCTGACTCGATTTGGACCCATTCAGTTGCTTACTGACTTAGCCTCATGAACTCTCGTTCGTATTCTGCTACAGTCTTGTTCCCTTGTTTGAGTTCTAGGAACTCCTTTCGCTTCGAGTCTAGAAACCGTTGGCTAATGTATTTCTTCCTAAACTCTACTTGGAAGAAATCCCAAGTGATATTTTCCTTTGGCACTGCTGAGGATACAGTCTTCCACCAAAGATATGCAGTATCCTTCAGGAGGGATACGACACACTTTAAACACTCCTCAGGTGTGCACAACAAATCATCTAACACCCGTGTAGTGTTTCCGAGCCAAAACTCGGCTCTTTCAGCATCATCATCCACTTTAGCTCTTAATTCCTCAGCCCCATACTTTCTAATGTTATCAACAGGGGCTTTACTAATTCTCACTGGTGCCATATCTCGTGGCACATCCTTATCAGGTTGGTTAGGGGGCGGGTGAGGTCTTGGTATGTTGGGGCGATTCCTCAGGTAATCCCCAAACCATTCGTCTATCATATCATAGAAGCTAGCTCGGGCCTCTTCCCAGCCTTCAGACATAAGCCTTCTACTACTACTAGATACAGCTCGTTGTACGGAAGCTGGAGCATGGCTCTCAGCTCTCTCAGACTCATCTTGTGCTTGAGTGGAAGACATTTACTATATTCAAAACAATTTGAATAGTTAGGAGACGTCACACTATCAATATTCGAATAATGGCATGTATAGCAAACCTCAATACTCTCTACGGTAGTCCTAGAACTGACTAAATCGTAGCTCTAATACCACTAAATGTAACACCCCTCACCCGTATCCGATGTCGGGATAGGGATCGAGGCGTTACCAGGATTTCACGTTCATAAACATATAAAATCAAGTCACTAAGTTTCGTTCTAATTTAAAACTTTTCAAATATGTATATCCTTTCCCTTAAATAGGCCTTCGAGACCTAAACATGTCTAGAGGCGGCGCAGGACAACTGAGAATGTTTGATAAACTTTGGGCACCTTGGAAAAATTCTTTTAACTTGAGGTGTCACACGCCCGAGTAACTGGGGACACGCCTATGCAATCACCCTGTGTCCAATACTTGAGCATTTTGTTAATTTCACACGGCCAAGACACACGCCCGTGTGTCTAGCCCGTGTTCATTTAATAGACTTACCATTTTAGATGCAGGGGATACACGACCATGCCAGACGCCCATGGGTGTGGCCCATGTGTCACACACGGCCTAGGCACACGCCCGTGTACCCATCCATGTAGACCCTATTAAGCTATTTTCCAAGCCTATGGTCACCACCTCTTAGCACTTATACTTAATTAATATTAAAAACAAAGTGAAATATAATTACGCTATCATAAATGATCTTTGTAAAAACTCATTGCATGGAAACTTCATATCATTGGTTTCGTACATCCTATGTTATTTCCCATCTTGTATTTATGTGTTGTCATGCCACTTTAATACATTCAAGATTGGCTCGTTCCTATGACTCATTGCCAATTGGAATCCAACCATCGCACATGATTAGAAACTTGCATGGAAATTTTGTAGGTCATAGCCTACTTCAAAACAAGCCAATCTCTATGGCCATAAACAAAAAGATAGATTTATCTTTACAAGCCTTCATTTGGAAAATCAAATGACACATATAAGAAAATACTCAAAAGACCTATACATGCCATTGAACAATTTGGAAATGTCTTTATACCAAAGTTGGTTTATTTGCTAGTATGCTGACTCTCCAACCGTCCTCTAATCTTTACAAGTTCTCGAGCTCTGTGAGAGACAGGGAAAAGAGAGGGGTAAGCATTTCATGGTTAGTAAGCTCGAATAACCGGAAAGTAAACTTACAAAGTAATTAGCATGCAACCAAATTGGGCAATAAATTCAATGAGCATAGGATGGTTTCCCTATCACTTACATTCAATCAATGAGTTAGTCACATAACAATGCACTATAAAAGTTATCTTAGATGAGCTTATCATTCAACATCTCATTTGTATATATATATCACAATAATCTCGGCGAGTTTCTAGGAAATCTCGATGGAATACCCTTTTACCGTCAATTCGTACAATGATCGTTTCAGATATGCACTCTCGCAAACCTCACATCTTATGTCGAGATTACCAGTCTAGGCTAAATTCCCCATTTTATAAACTCATAAGGTGATGTCGGGATTACCAGTCCAGGATAAATCTCTTATAACAACAAACACCTTTATTGAGCTCGAATTTGAATTACCAGTCCAAGCTAAATTCAGATCCTAATCGGATTACCCGTCCGACCATTCAAAGGGACACCCATCTTGGCTAGATCCTTTTATAAATGAGATCAACGGATTACCCGTCCGGGCTAAATCCTTACTGCAACACATGCAGGACCTCATTACATATGTCAATCATGGTTTATCCATCGAATTCCGTTTTTAACCTCAACCGAGACATTTATCACAATTTTTACTTAAACATGCATTTCATAGTATTTCATGTTATTAATAAATGCAATCATAATGCATTCATAAATCATATAATTAGGCACATTGAGTGTTTACTTTAAGTTATCCAAACTTACCTGGTATTCGTTTCGGTGTCGTGTTTCGGTTATTCCGAAACCTTTCGTTTTCCTCGATCAACCTTCGAAATTTGTTCCTTGAGGTCTATAACAACAAAAATAGATCATTAACACTCCCAATTATACATTTCAAGTCTAAATTCCACCCCCAGTCCAAATAACTGTTTTGCCCCTAACCTTTCACATTTTTATGATTTAGTCCTTAGGCTCGTACAATGAAACGCATGCAATTTCTACCGTACTCAAGCCTAGCCAAACACTTTTCCCTCTTATGGTAGCCTACATTTTCCATTATTTTCACATTTCTACCACACATTTTACAACTTTTGCAAAAAGGTCCCTTTTGGGGTTTTTCATGAAAATCACCTAGGAAAAGTTGTTTAACACACTTCAAACTTTCATATTCCTCCATAAAACATCAAAATACAAGTAACTCATGCATGGGTAAATTTTTAAGCATGAACCCTAGCATGAAATATGGGTAAAAATAGAGAGCGCAAGCTACTGGGATTTCAAAATTACAAAGAACATTAAAACGGGGCTTGGGAGCACTTACTATTGAGCTTGGGAAGCTTGAGAACCCTAGCTATGGAAACCCTAGAAATTTCAGGAGCATGGAAAAGAAGAATGGCTAATTTTTGGTTCTTTTTTCCCATTTTATTTCACTTAAATGCCAAATGACCAAAATGCCCTTAAGCCCTTTTCTTTGAAATTTCATCAATGCAAGCCCATTTTTGTCCAAAAATTTAGAAATTGGAAAAATTCCTCCCCAAGACCTTCTATTTTATAATCTAAAGCAATTTCATCCAAATTGATTCTAGAATCCAAGTTTTGCAATTTATTCTATTTAGTCCCTAATTTTCCAATTGGGCACTTACCCAAAGAATTCCTTCATGAAACTTTAACACATGCATATTCCCATATTCTAAGCTTCGTAATAATCATAAAATAAATATTTTGATGTCAGATTTGTGGTCTCGAAACCACTATTCTGACTAGGCCCTATTTTGGGATGTTACATGTATCATCGAAGCATCGATACGTGAAACACATTATGTATCTTTTCTAACTCAGATGGTAGCCTCAATCTATAAGCAACCAACCCAACTCGCTCGATGATTTCATACGGTCGATGAACCTCGGACTCAACTTGCCTTTTTTACCAAATCAGAATAGTTTCTTCCATGGAGATACTTTCAGAAACACTTTATCACCGATCTTAAATTCGATATCTTTTCATTTTAAATCCGCTTAAGATTTCTGATGATCAGAGGCAGCTTTCAGACTATCTCGGATTAGTTTCACTTTCTATTTTGTTTCTTTTATCAGATCAATACCGTAAATCTTATTCTCACTAAGCTCAGACCTAGATATAACGGAGTTCTACACCTTCTACCATATAAGGCTTCGTACGGTGCCATTTTAATGCTCAACTAGAAACTGTTATTATAAGCAAATTCAATCAAGGGTAAGTATTGTTCCCACGTACCTTCAAACTCATGAATGCAACATCTCAACATATCCTCGAGTATCATAATAATCCGCTCGGTTTGACCATCCGTCTGTGGGTAAAAAGCAGTACTGAAGTGCAATTTTGTGCCCAAAGCATCTTACAATTTCTTCCAGAAACGCGAAGTGAATCGCGGATCTCTATCAGACACAATAGAAAATGGCACACCATGCAATCTCACGATATCTGAAATATATAACTCAGCTAATTTATCGAGTGTGTAGTCAGATCGAATCGAACTAAAATGAGCTGATTTTGTCAAACGATCAACTAGAACCCAAATTGCATCTTTCTTTCTCAAAAACAAGGGCAAACTGAAACAAAATCCATGGTTACTCAATCCCACTTCCACTTAGGAATCATAATCGGTTGTCCAGATGGCACCTGATGCTCAGCTTTAACTTGCTGACAAATTAAACATCTCAAAACAAAGTTAGAAATATCACTTTTCATTCCCAGCCACCAATATAGTTGTTTCAAATCGTTATACATTTTCGTACTTCTCAGATGTACAGAAAATCTACTACTGTGAGCTTCACTCAAAATCGTCTGAATTAACTCCGGATTTCTCGAAACACAAAGTCTATTTCTGAATCTCAAACAATTATCAACATCAACTCGGAATTTAGACTCACACTGAGCTCGTAATCTTTTAACAATTCTAACCATCTTCTCTATCGCAGATTCAAATCTTTTTGCCTCATTAAATACTTCAGACTTTTATGATCAGAAAAACGTTACATTTCTCACCAAACAGATAGTGACGCCAGATCATCAAGGCAAACATAATAGCAGGTAACTCGAGCTCGTGTGTCGGATAGTTCTTTTCATGCGGTTTCAACTATCTCGAAGCATAAGCAACAACTTTTCCTTCTTGCATTAGAACAAAACCGAGTCCGTTTAACGAAGCATCACTGTAAACAACAAATTCTTTACCTGATTTAGGTTGCACAAGTACGGGAGCTTCAGTTAATAGAGCTTTTAACTGATCAAAACTTTTCTGACACCTCTCAGACCACTCAAATTTCACATCTTTCAGAAGTAACTTTGTCAACGGAGTTGCTATCATAGAGAAATCTTTTACAAATCATCTGTAGTAACCGACAAGTCCCAAAAAACTGCGGACTTTAGAAACATTTCTTGGAGACTTCCAATCTAGAATAGAAGAAATTTTGTTCGGATCAACTCGGATACCAGATGCTGATATAATATGACCCAAGAAACCAACTTCTCGCAACCAAAACTCACATTTACTGAACTTTGCGTATAATTGTTTATCTCGCAGAGTCTATAGCACTATTCTCAAATGCTCAGCTTGCTTAGTTTCATCACGTGAATAAATCAATATGTCATCAATGAATACCACAATAAATTAATCTAGATACGGTCTGAAAATTCTATGCATTAAATCCATAAAGACAGCAGGTGCATTCGTTAATCCAAAAGGCATAACTAAAAATTCATAATGCCCATACCTCGTTTTGAAAGTAGTTTTCAAAATATCAGAGTCTTTTACTCGTAACTAATAGTAACCCGATCTCAGATCTATCTTTCAAAACATAGTAGCACCTTTCAACTGATCGAATAAGTCATCAATTTTGGGCAGAGGATATTTTTTCTTTATAGTCACTTTATAGTCACTTTTCCGTCAATTCTTACTTAATTTCCATGGAACAACCATGGACTTTGAGATATCAATGCCTTGACAAGTCATAGCTGAAACATACTTGCTCAAATTCTCAAGGTTAGCCGCATAACTCAATAATAACAATACTAATAACAATAATTACATAATAATAAAATGCTACTCAACTTACATACTTACATTCTCAATCTCATTATATCATCAACTTAACTTATTCTCAGCAAACTATGCTAGTCAATACTTTCTTGTTATCATATAAAGCCATAATACAAAATATGGTATTACATATAAATTATACAAGTTCTCTTTCCAAAATCAAATTATTATCGAACCTTAATCATTATATCTTAAACTCAATACTAAAGTATTTATGGCCAAAATATCAGTTTATTATTCAAATATGCATAATTAAATGCTTATTAAACATATGAACTTACCTCGATACCAAAACGACCATTTTACCAACATTCTTGATTTTTTATTTTTCTCCCGTTCTAGGTCCAAATCTCACTTTTCATGATCTAAAACATCATATTTCACTTATTGAATTAATTTAATATTCAAAACATTCCCTAACTCAAACTTTGGCAATATTACAATTTTGCCCCTTAAAAAACTGTAATTTATACATATTTTTACCCCATGTTTAACGCATTTTATGGATGATTTCCAATTAGAATTGGTGATTTTGATGCTCCTAATGCTTTAATTTCATGTTTTATACCTAGGAGAGCATTGGAAAGCGAAAAGAACGAGAAACGGGCCAAAAACGAAAAAAATGGCCAAAGTAAGAAATCAACACGGCCTGGACCTCCTCACACAGGCGGACTACACGGCCGTGTCAATTTGGCTGGCTCGAGCATGGCCTTAAGTAATTGCACACGGGCGTGTCCCTATCAAGCCCAAGTTGAGTCCAATTCGGAAAAGGCTAATTTTGAGGGCTCTTAGGCATTCCAAAGCCTATAAATACACCCTAAAGGAGGAAGAAAAATGACACACAGAGGAGGGAGTAAGGAATTACTCCAAGAAAGCCGATTAATCCATCTCCGAAGCTAGATTCATCATCAAGACTAAAGATCTCTCCTCAATTTCCCTCTAGGAGTTTTGGGTTTTCTTTATGTTTTGTATTCTTAATCATCCTGAGTTGTTTTCTTGTTTAGTTATGAACTAAAACTGTAACACCCTGAATTTGGGCTTAGAAGTTTTGGGCCTTGAGCATGGGAGCGGTTGAAGGCAGCTTATAATATTTTTTTGTGCATGTAAATTTCGTTAATGAAGGCTTGTTTTAGTGGTTAAGTGTACTAAGAAGTGTTGGAGAAGTCCTGGGTTCAAATCTAGACTCTAGCAAAAATTTTGGTATAAGGTGAATCAAACCCTGGGTGTAGTAGGTAGGCCTTAAGAATATTGGTGGAGAAATTGTGCCACAAAAAGCCTTGTGCTCTAGTGGCAAAGTAGCGCCACATAAGAGGCAGGAAGGTGGCGTCATAGAGTTGGCAAGGAGGTTCAGGGTTCGCAACTCATGGCAATCAAAAAGCATTTATTTTGCTAACAATGGGTGGCAAGAGTTGGTGTTGAATTTAAACTCTGATGATGGATGGATCCCACATCGAGAAGCTAGCATAAGAGTGGATGCGAAGCTGGCTTTAAATAGAGAGAACCATGAGGAGAGTAAAGGTACCTTTCTTGGCTGATCCCTTTTGCTTTATGGCGTTCTCGTTTGGGTTGGACGTCGGCTAAGAGTGCTCGGAGCGCGGATTAACTCCAGTCTCCTATCAGGTGTGTATCTCTCACTACTCTAGCTGTAGGATGGCTACTTCGAGCCGAAAGGGGCCATGTGGGCCTAATGGCCCGACGGGCCCAATTGGATGAGTTGTTTGATTGTGTAGTAAATATTGGACTAGGCTAGGTGAATCTCATATCTGTGGCTAGATTTGGGCCAAGAATGGGCATTAGGCCCATTCGTATTGTTATCCCTGTTTAGAATACTTTAGTTTACCAAATTACTGAAATACCGCCAGTTGTAAAATTACCAAAGTACCCCCGCCTTATAAAATTACCAAATATCCTCGATTTGTAAAATTACCGAAATACCCTCAGTTTGTAAAATAACTGAAATACCCTCGACATGTAAAATTATCAAAGTACCCTCGAATTACAAAATTACTGTTTTACCCTTGATTTACAGAATTACTATTTTACCCTCGATTTACAAAATTACCGTTTTACCCTTGATTTACAGAATTACTATTTTACCCTCAATTTACAGAATTTCTGTTTTACCCTCGATTGACAGAATTATAGTTTTCCCTCGATTTACAGAATCACTATTTTACCCTTGATGTACAGAATTATCGTTTTACCCTCGATTTACAAAATTACTATTTTACCCTCGATTTACAAAATTACCATTTTACCCTCGATTAATAGAATTACTGTTTTACCCTCGATTTAAAAAATTATTATTTTACCCTCGATTTACAAAATTACTGTTTTACCCTTGATTTACAGAATTATCGTTTTACCCTCGATTTATAAAATTACCATTTTACCCTTAGGGTGTTAAATGATTGTTTTGCCCTTGTGGGCAAGTGACTGACTTGGACTGTGTGGTTGGCGGATTTGATTGTGAATATATGTTGGTGATATGAATGACTTGACTGTGACTGTTTTATTCAAGTATGGGCATGATATTCTGATTCTGTATGTTGTATGCCATGACATGTATATCTATTGCATAGGACACGGGTTTATATTGATGGAGGAAGCATTCTGGCAGCCTCACTGCAATCTGGTGGCCTCGCCACATATATCTATTTTGGTGACTTCGTCACAATATCTGGCAGCCTTGCTGCAATCTGATGGCTTCGCCACATATATATATCTGTTCTTGTGGCCTAGCCACAATATCTGTATCCGGTGGCTTTGTCACAATATCTGGCAGCCTCGCTGCAATTTCTGTAGGGTGTAGCTGTAACACCCCAAACCCGAGACTGTCGCCGGAGTCGAACACGAGGTGTTAACAGACTTCAAACCACTTATTAGAAATTTCCCAGACAAGCTGCCAATCTGCGTATGAGTCGCATTAAAAATTATATCTTGAGTTCTGAAACTCGAAATCCAGTTCCATAAATTTTCCCCGGAACTAGACTCATATATCTATATGGTAGAATTTTTTTAGAATTTTTAGCCGGGCCAATTGGTACAGTTTATTGGTTAAATTCGTCCCTGTTCCTGGGTTCAACTACTCTGACCCTTGTGCATTACGACCTAGATATCTCCCTTTACAGAGCTCCAATACTTATGCCGTTGGCTTCTAATGAAACTAGACTCAAAAGGGAATCTATACATATAAAGCATGACTTCTAATTGTCTCTGATTAATTTAGGGTGAATTTCTAAAGTCGGGACAGGGGATCCACAAATTGCTCTGGCCCTGTTTCACAAGAGTTTAATTATCTCCTAACATAAAGCTATATAGTCGTTTCGTTTCTTCTATATGAAAATAGACTCATCGAGCTTCGATTACATAATTTATTCATTAATTAATTCCATTCCTACTATTTTTAGTGATTTTTCAATCTCATATCACTGCTGCTGCCAGCATCTATTACTAAAGCAACTATGCCTATTTCGTGATATCTCCTTGATCTAACTAATAATTCATCATGCATATCACAAATTATGATCATGACTAGCCATGCCAAAGGCTAATCATTGACAAACATCTCCCTATTACACTATTGCCATATCATGAATTATAACACCGAAATTAATCAACCATGACATATGGCATAAAAATCGATTAGGCCTCAACTATTATTCAACCAAAACCGAATTGGCCCAATATCAGTCATGACCACATTATAAAACCCATTTACTACGTTTTATAACTAAGTATCATAGGACCCAAAGTCCAAATTAACATTTATGCCATTTTCGCATGGCTGAAAGTTTACATACAAAAGTTCAAACACAACATAATAGCCTATGCATGTACACACATAATAAGCATAGAATATAACAATTAATTATTTTTACGACTCGGTTTTGTGGTCCCGAAACCACTTTCCGACTAGGGTCACATTAGGGCTGTCACAACTCTCCCCCACATAAGAAATTTTCGTCCCTGAAAATCTTACCGGTGAATAATTTTGGATATGGATCCTTCATAGAGTCCTCAAGTTCCCAAGTGGCTTCTTCAATTCCGTGTTTATGCCACAACACCTTCACTAATGGGATTTTCTTATTTCGCAACTCTTTTACTTCACGTATCAAAATACGAACTGGTTCTTCTTCATAACTCAAGTTAGGCTAAATCTCGATCTTAGATGGAGTGATTACGTGCGACGGGTCGGACCTATATCGTCGAAGCATCGAGACATGGAAAACGTTGTGAATCTTTTCAAGCTCAGGGGGCAAAATTAATCGGTATGCAACTTGTCCAACTCGTTCGGATACTTCATACGGACCGATGAACCTCGGACTTAGTTTGCCCTTACGACCAAATCTAAGCACCTTCTTCCAGGGTGAAACTTTGAGAAATACTTTGTCTCCAACCTGATATTCAATGTCTTTTCTTTTCGAATCCGCATACGACTTTTGACGATCCGAAGCGGCTTTCAAACTTTCACGAATTACTCGAACTTTCTGCTCAGCATCCTTAATCAAATCAACCCCAAAAATTTTACTTTCACTAAGTTCAGTCCAAAATAATGGGGTACGGCATTTACGACCGTATAAGGCCTCGTAAGGTGCCATCTTAATGCTTGATTGAAAGCTATTGTTGTAAGCGAATTCAATCAAAGGCAAATATCTTTCCCATGAACCACAAAACTCTAAGACGCAACATCTCAACATATCCTCGAGTATCTGAATTATTCGTTCAGATTGGCCGTCAGTCTGGGGATGAAATGCGGTGCTAAAATGCATCTTAGTACCCAACGCTTCTTGTAACTTTTTCCAAAATCGCGATGTAAATCTTGGGTCTCTATCCGACACGATAGAAATAGGTACCCCATGCAATCGAACAATTTGGGAGATGTATAATTCTGCCAATTTATCGAGCGAAAAATCTGTACGGACAGGGATAAAATGAGCAGACTTGGTCAATCTATCAACAATAACCCAGATTGCATCTTTCTTGCTTGATGACAATGGCAATCCAGATACAAAATCCATAGTTACCCGATCCCATTTCCATTCGGGTATCATGATCGGCTGAAGTAATCCCGACGGCACTTGATGTTCCGCTTTTACTTGTTGGCATATCAAACACCTTGAAACAAATTCAGAAATGTCTCGTTTCATACCGGGCCACCAAAATTGACGTTTCAGGTCATTGTACATTTTAGTACTACCTGGGTGGATTGACATTCGACTACTGTGAGCCTCGTCCAAAATCATCGAAATAAGTTCCGAATTTCTTGGAACACATAATCGACCTCTGAACGTCAAGCAATCATTGTCGTCAATCCAAAACTCCAATTCCTCATTCGAAGCACATTCAGCTCGTTTAGTGACCAATTCAGCGTCGACGAATCAATAATGGTTTGGCCTCTAATTCAGCTACTAGCACCCCATCGGGTGAGATGGACAAGTGAGCATTCACCGCTCTCAAAGCAAACAGTGCTTTCCGACTTAAAGCATCGGCAACCACGTTAGCCTTTCCCGGGTGATAATCAATAACAAGTTCATAGTCTTTCAACAACTCAAGCCAACGTCTTTGTCGCAGATTTAGATCTCTTTGAGTCATCAAATATTTAAGACTTTGGTGGTCCGAATAAATATGACACCTTTCCCCAAACAAGTAATGCCGCAATATTTTCAGGGCGAAAATTATGGCCGCCAATCAAGATCATGGGTCAGATAGTTTCTCTCATGCGGCTTTAATTGTCTCGACGCGTAAGTCACAACTCGACCTTCTTGCATCAACACACAACCTAGCCCAAGTAAGGATGCATCACTATAAATGACAAGCTCTTTGCCGGACTCCGGTTGTACTAGCACTGGAGCTTCGGTTAAACAGGTCTTTAGTCGATCGAAACTCTTCTGATAGTTCTCTGTCCACTCAAACTCAACATCTTTTTGGAGTAGTTTCATCAACGGTGCAGCTATCATCGAGAAACCCCTTACAAACCGTCGGTAGTATCCGGCAAGTCCCAGAAAGCTCCTAACTTCAGTAATATTCCTCAGAGGTTTCCAATCGAGTATGGCCAAAATTTTGTTCGGATCCACTCTAACACCCGATGCGGACACCACGTGCCCCAAAAAGCTAACCTCTTTCAACCAAAATTCACATTTACTGAATTTTGCGTATAACTGCTTGTCTCGCGAAATCTGTAATACTAACCTCAAATGCTCGGCGTGTTCGACTTCACCTTGTGAATAAACTAAAATATCACCAATAAACACAACCACAAATCGATCCAAGTATGGCCTGAATACTCGATTCATTAAATCCATAAATACTGTAGGGGCATTAGTGAGCCCAAACGACATCACTAAGAATTCGTAGTGACCGTACCTCGTTCTAAAAGCGGTTTTGGGTATGTCCGAGTCTCGAACCCTCAACTGATAATAACCAGATCTGAAATCTATCTTAGAAAATACTGAGGCTCCCTTTAATTGATCAAACAAATCATCAATGCGTGGCAACGGGTATTTATTCTTTATGGTCACTTTATTCAACTGACGATAGTCGATGCACAATCTCATGGTTCCATCCTTCTTTTTCACAAACAATACGGGTGCGCCCCATGGAGAAAAACTCGGTCGAGCGAAACCTCTATCCATCAATTCTTGCAATTGAACTTTCAATTCCTTTAATTCCGTTAATGCCATACGATACGGGGCTATTGAGGTTGGCGTTGTACCAGGTACAATCTCGATGTCGAATTCCACCTCTCGAACCGGTGGCAACCCCGGTAACTCCTCAGGAAAAACATCTGAATATTCACAAACCACTGGTACTGATTCAAGTTTCCTTTCCGTCTCTTTGCTATCAAATACATATGCAAGGTATGTTTCACACCCCTTTTTCACATATCTCTGAGCGGTCATTGAAGATATTATCGCTGGCACCCCCTTCAAATCGGTAGACTCAACTCGGACTACCTCATCATGTGCACTCCTCAAATCGATGGTTTTTCTTTTGCAGTTCACCACTGCATCATGTACGGTCAACCAATCCATACCAAGAATGACATCAAATTCGTCAAACGGTAAAAGCATCAAATCGGCCGGAAAACAGGATTCTCGGATTATTAGAGGGTATCTCTTACACACTTTATCAACAAGTACGTATTGACCCAAAGGGTTTGACACTCGAATTACGAACTCAGTAGACTCAACAGGTAGAGTCTTACTGGATGCTAAGGTTTCACATACATATGAATGAGTAGAGCCAGGGTCAATCAATACAATCACATTAGTATCAAAGAGAGTGAAGGTACCAGTGATGACGTCAGGGGAGGATGCCTCCTCTCGTGCGCGAATGGCATATGCTCTAGCAGGAGTACGGTTCTCGACTCGAACAGCCGTATTAGAGGTGTAACACCCCGAACCCGAGACCGACACTGGAGTCGGACACGAGATGTTAACAAACTTTGAAAAAATTTTCCAGACACTGCCCAGTCTGAGTACTAGTCGCTTCAAAAATCATATCTTGAGTTTCACAACTCGAAAATCAGTTTTGTGATTTTTCCCTGAAACTAGACTCATGTCCCCACCTATGTATTTTTTTCTAGAATTTTTGGTCGGGCCAATTAGTACAGTTTATTAGTCAAAGTCTCCCATGTTACAGGGGTCGACTACACTGACCTTTTCCCATTACGACTTAGATATCTCTCTGCACAGAGATTCAATACTGATGCCGTTTGTTTCTATGGAAACTAGACTCAGAGAGGAATCCATACATATATGGTATGACCCCTAATTATCTCTGGTCAATTTATAGTGAATTTCCAAAGGCGGAACAGGGAATCCAGAAACTGTTCTGGCCCTGTTCCACAAGAACCCGAATATCTCTTACTGTACTGTTCCTATGATTGTTTCGTTACTTCCATATGAAAGTAGATTCATCAAGGTTCGATTACATAATTTAATCACTATTTAATTCCACTCCTACGAATTCTTGTGATTTTTCCAATCCACACCACTGCTGCTATCAGCTTCTGTTTTCAAAGTAAACCTTACCTAATTTGGGGTTTCATGGACCAACTAGGGCCTTGTCAAACATAAGCCCACATATGATCATACTTAGCCCTTCCAGTGGCTGATCATTTGCTCAACACTTCCATTCCAACTATAGTTACATCATGAAACCATTTATACATTCATAAACACGAATGGTCTAATGCCATACTCCACTTCTACAAGCCATTTTCGCATGGCTGTACACTTATACATTTCATAAAGTACTCGAAAGACAACAATGGGTAGTCCTATACATGCCATATCAAAATTCAACCAAAATAGTACCCAAAAGAGCCTTTGATAGTGTGGGCGACTTCGACGTCAAGATCCCGAG
This sequence comes from Gossypium hirsutum, assembly GCF_007990345.1. Taxonomy (NCBI): domain Eukaryota; kingdom Viridiplantae; phylum Streptophyta; class Magnoliopsida; order Malvales; family Malvaceae; genus Gossypium; species Gossypium hirsutum. The sequence continues at coordinate 26,477,203 of NC_053432.1, read as the reverse complement.
TCCGATAGCTGGAGAACCAAAAAATCTATAAAACAGAGGAGCAATGGAACGAAGTAAGCAATTTATGCTTAGTAAGTTTTGAGCAAGAAATTCCAGCATAAACAAAGAATAACACACATTTAGCTAAACGGAATATTTCATAATACGCAATTTACCGATATCAAACTTGCTTCACAACATTAACAACCCTTATGTACATACACAATAGACTAACTTAGCCGAAGGCCGGTAGCTCGTTTATCAACTGAGCGAACATTTATTTGTAAGGGCTCGATTAAATTCAACACATACGTAACATATCCCCATATTGGGATGTTTTTCGAGTATTCGCTGGAATTTTACAGCAAGCTCATTCATTACCAAATCACGTACCTTCGGGATTTAACCGGATATAGCTCCTCGTTCAAATGCCTTCGGGACATAGCCCGGTTTTAGTAACTCACACAATGCCTTCGGGACATAACCCGGATTTAATAACTCGCACGAATGCCTTCGGGACTTAACCCGGATTTAGTATCTCGCACAAAGGCCTTCGGGGCTTAACCCGGAATTTGTATCTCGCACAAATGCCTTCGGATCTTAGTCCGGATATATTCACTTAGCACAAAGCCTTCGGGACTTAGCCCGGACAGCATTCAATTAATCATGCACATCTAACAATAATTCATGGCACATTCATATTTCATTTTCATTTGCGAAACTCAAACACAAGGCACATATCGTCCTTGCACATTCGGCTCAATAGCCACACATAGAGCATGATTTAATCACATCGTAATTTAAGCTCTCTTACTCAAGAACTTACCTCGGGTGTTGTCGAACGATTCCGCTAGCTATTCAACCACTTTTTCCTTCCCTTTATCGGATTTATTTCCCCTTTGCTCTTGAGCTTAATTAAACAAATAAATTGATTTCATCATTTAGGCATCAAAAAGATGAACACAAGGCACTTAGCCCATATTTATACATTAGACATTAAAGTCTCATACATGCAAAAATCATGCATCAACACAACATATTAGCTAATTTCTTTCCCCTTGGCCGAATATGCATGTCTATTTTTGGGGTCGATTTCAACACTTAATACACACATATACACACTAGTAAAGCATCCTCCCCCTTTTCATCAATTTAACACATGCATTGCTCATTAACATGCAAAGTTACATTCGGCCTTAGCACACATCTTGCTAGCCGATTCTTCTCCATTTAGCAACCAATGCTCATATGTGCTCACACAAAAATGCTAAAAAGGAGGTTCAAGAATCATCAAGCCATCATCACATGCATCATTAACAAGCTTCATATTTTGCATGCAATGGCATTAACACAACCTCCACCTAGGCCAAATCTTAACTCATCCTCATGCCTCATCACCACAACATCAAACATCAACCAAGAATGATGCATCCATGGTCAAGTGCCATTTCCATCACATAGCAAGATTTAGACCATGAGCTAGGTAGAACTCAAGCTAACAACTAAAACATGCATGCATCTCATGGAACATCATCAAACATACCTTAGCCTAGCTACATGCATGGCCGAATCTCTTCACCTTTCTTCTTCTTTCCTCCTTAAAATTTTTGGCCAAGGATGAACCAAAGGATGAGAAATTTTTTTCTTTGTTTTTCTTTCTAATTTAGGCTAAATGAAGGTGAGAAAGGATGAACACAAATTTTTCTCCTTTCTTCTCTTTAGCTCACGGCAATGGGGGGGCAACCACACATTTTTTTTTCTTTTGTTTCCATTTCTTTATTACCCATACTCCTTATTTTATTCTTCCATTAACAAAACATGTTTCATGACATGTTTTGCCCATCATTCCTTGTCATGGCCGGCCACTACTCATTAGGGGGGGGAAATTTGACATGCAAGTCCCCCCCTTTGTCCACATGCACTAATAGGTCCTCACACATTGACCTATCACATTTTAAAATTTTCTCACATAAGTCCTATTGACTAAATTCACATGCAATCGACTAAATCGAAGCTTGAAATTTTCACACATTCATAATTACATATTCTAGACAATAAATATCACATTCAACATTTCGGTGACTCGGTTTAGTGGTCCCGAAACCACTTCCCGACTAGGGTCAACTTTGGGCTGTCACAACTCTCCCCCACTTAAGAAATTTTCGTCCCCGAAAATCTTACCGGTAAATAGGTTTGGGTATCGTTCTTTCATCGAGCTCTCGGTCTCCCAAGTAGCTTCCTCGATCCCGTGTTTGAGCCATAACACCTTTACTAGCGGAACCCTTTTGTTTCGCAACTCCTTCACTTCACGAGCTAGGATACGCATCGATTCTTCTTCATAGCTCATGTCGACTTGAATTTCAACCTCTGATGGGCTAATTATATGCGATGGATCAGATCGATAGCGTCAAAGCATCGAAACATGAAAGACGTCATGAATCTTTTCAAGCTCCGGGGGCAAAATCAATCTATACGCAACCGGACCAACTCGTTCGGAGATTTCGTACGGCCCAGTGAATCTTGGGCTCAACTTGCCCTTACGGCCGAACCTGAGTATCTTTTTCCAAGGTGAAACCTTAAGGAACACTTTGTCTCCCACCTGATACTCGATGTCTTTTCGTTTCAAATCTGCGTACGACTTCTGACGATCCGTGGCTACCTTCAGACTTTCACGGATTACCTTTACTTTCTGTTCAGCATCTTTAATCAAATCAACTCCGAAAATTTTACTTTCACCGAGCTCGGTCCAAAACAATGGTGTACGGCATTTACGACCGTACAAAGCCTCGTAAGGTGCCATCTTAATACTTGATTGAAAACTATTGCTGTAAGCGAATTCAATCAAAGGTAAATACCGTTCCCATGAACTACTGAACTCGAGGATGCAACATCTCAACATATCCTCAAGTATCTGAATTATCCGCTCGGATTGACCATCGGTTTGGGGGTGAAAAGCAGTGCTAAAATGCAGCTTGGTACCCAGAGCTTCTTGCAATTTCTTCCAAAATCGTGAGGTGAATCTCGGATCTCTATCCGACACGATAGAAACAGGTACCCCGTGTAATCTCACAATTTGATAAACGTACAATTCAACTAGTTTATCCAATGAAAAATCCGTACGTACGGGGATGAAATGAGCCGACTTAGTCAGTCTATCAACAACTACCCATATCGCATCCTTCTTACTTGCTGACAAGGGCAGTCCAGACACAAAGTCCATTGTGACTCGATCCCATTTCCACTCGGGTATCATGATCGGCTGGAGTAATCCTGAAGGCAGTTGATGTTCCGCTTTCACTTGTTGACATATTAAACATCTCGAAACAAAGTCGGAGATGTCTCGTTTCATACCATGCCACCAAAATTGACGTTTCAAATCGTTGTACATTTTCGTACTCCCCGGGTGAATTGACATTCGGCTACAATGGGCTTCGTTCAGAATCATCGAAATGAGTTCTGAATTCCTTGGAACACACAAACGATTTCTGAACCTCAAACAATCATCATCATCAATTTGAAACTCCGATTCCTCGTTCGGAAAACACTTAGCCCGTTTTGCAACCAATTCATCATCGACTTTCTGAGCTTCACGAATTTGGTGAGTCAATAATGGTTTAGCTTTTAATTCAGCTACTAACACATTGTCTGGTAGAACAGACAAATGCACGTTCATCGCTCGTAAAGCAAACAATAACTTCCGGCTTAAGGCGTCCGCAACCACGTTAGCCTTTCTCGGGTGGTAATCAATGACAAGCTCGTAATCTTTCAACAACTCAAGCCAACGTCTTTGTCGCAGATTCAAGTCTCGTTGAGTCATCAAATATTTGAGACTTTTGTGATCCGAAAATACATGGCACTTCTCACCAAACAAATGATGTCGCCATATTTTCAAAGCAAATACGATGGCGGCTAATTCGAGATCATGGGTCGAATAATTTCTCTCGTGTGACTTCAATTGTCTCGACGCATAGGCCACAACTCGACCGTCTTGCATCAATACGCAACCCAACCCAAGTAGGGATGCGTCACTATAAATGACAAACTCTTTACCCGGTTCGGGTTGCACTAAAATTGGAGCTTCAGTCAAATGAGTTTTCAGTTGGTCGAAACTTTTCTGACATTTCTCCGTCCACTCGAACTTAACATCCTTTTGAAGTAGCTTCGTCATTGGTGTGGCTATCATCGAGAAACCTTTCACAAATCGTCGGTAATAACCGGCGAGCCCCAAAAAGCTCCGAACCTCAGTAATATTTCTCGGAGGTTTCCAGTCAAGTATGGCTGAAATTTTGTTCGGGTCAACTCGAATACCCGACGCGGATACCACATGACCCAAGAAGCTAACCTCTCTTAACCAGAACTCACACTTACTGAACTTAGCATATAACTGCTTCTCCCGCAAAATTTGCAGCACTAGCCTCAGATGCTCATCATGTTCGGTCTCATCTCTTGAATAGACCAAAATGTCATCAATGAACACAACTACGAACCGATCCAAATATGGTCTGAAGATCCGATTCTCGAATTCACAACTGATAATAGCCCGATCTCAAATCTATTTTTGAGAACACTGTGGCTCCCTTCAGTTGGTCGAACAAATCATCGATGCGCGGCAACGAATATTTATTCTTTATCGTCACTTTATTCAGTTGACGATAGTCAATACACAACCTCATGGTTCCGTCCTTCTTTTTCACGAACAATACTGGTGCACCCCATGGTGAGAAGCTTGGTCGCGCAAAACCTCTATCCGTCAATTCTTGCAACTGAGCTTTTAACTCTTTTAACTCGGTTGGTGCCATACGATATGGGGCTATCGAAATCGGCGTAGTCCTAGGTGCAAGCTCAATACCAAACTCTATCTCCCGAACAGGTGGTAAACCCGGCAATTTTTCCGGAAAAACATCCGGGTATTCACAAACCACCGGCACAGATTCAGGTTTCTTTTCTAATTCTTTGTCACCAAGTACATACGCAAGGTATGCTTCGCACCCTTTTCTTACATATTTCTGTGCCAACATTGCTGATATTACAGCTGGCATCCCCTCCAAGTCCGCAGACTCAATTCGGACTACTTCGTTATTTGCGCACCTCAAATCAATAGTCTTGCTCTTGCAATTCACAATCGCATCATGCGCGGTCAACCAATCCAAACCAAGGATAACATCAAATTCATCAAACGGCAAAAGCATCAAGTCCGCCGGAAAACAGGAACCTCGAATTTCCAGGGGACATTTCTTACACACTTTGTCGACAAGCACGTAATGACCCAAGGGATTTGACACCCGAATTACGAACTCAGTAGACTCAATAGGTAAAGTCTTACTGGATGCTAAGGTTTCACATATGTAAGAATGAGTAGAACCGGGGTCAATCAAAGCAATTACATTAGTATCAAAGAGAGTGAATGTACCGGTAATAACATCAGGCGAAGAAGCATCCTCGCGGGCACGTATAGCATAAGCTCTAGCAGGCGCACGAGCTTCGGATCTGGTTATATCCTCTCTAGATCCTCTCTGACCACCACTAGCATTGCCCGTATTTCCAGATGGTCTACCTCGAGCAGTGGTAGCACCCGGTTTAGACCATGGGCTAGGTAGAACTCAAGCTAACAACTAAAACATGCATGCATCTCATGGAACATCATCAAACATACCTTAGCCTAGCTACATGCATGGCCGAATCTCTTCACCTTTCTTCTTCTTTCCTCCTTAAAATTTTTGGCCAAGGATGAACCAAAGGATGAGAAATTTTTTTCTTTGTTTTTCTTTCTAATTTAGGCTAAATGAAGGTGAGAATGGATGAACACAAATTTTTCTCCTTTCTTCTCTTTAGCTCACGGCAATGGGGGGGCAACCACACATTTTTTTTTCTTTTGTTTCCATTTCTTTATTACCCATACTCCTTATTTTATTCTTCCATTAACAAAACATGTTTCATGACATGTTTTGCCCATCATTCCTTGTCATGGCCGGCCACTACTCATTAGGGGGGGAAATTTGACATGCAAGTCCCCCCCTTTGTCCACATGCACTAATAGGTCCTCACACATTGACCTATCACATTTTAAAATTTTCTCACATAAGTCCTATTGACTAAATTCACATGCAATCGACTAAATCGAAGCTTGAAATTTTCACACATTCATAATTACATATTCTAGACAATAAATATCACATTCAACATTTCGGTGACTCGGTTTAGCGGTCCCGAAACCACTTCCCGACTAGGGTCAACTTTGGGCTGTCACAAGAGGCCCCTCTCTGACTACCACCCCTACCTCCTAAAATTCTCTGTGGTCTACCTCTAGCTGTCACTCCACTAGGTCTTGCACCTTGAACCTTATTCTTCTCATCAAGCTCCGTGCAATCTCCAATGAAGTGGTCCTTCGAATCGCATCCGTAACAGGCCCTGTTAGTAGACTTACCCCAACATTCACCTAGGTGTCGTCTTCCGCATTGGGGGCATTCAGGTTTCTCGTGACGATTATTGCCCACACTAGCTACCGAAGTAGCTCGGGAGTCCGTCGATGGTCGTGATCTAATGGAAATTCCCGCCATCATCCTCGATTTATTAGTGTCCTCCCTGAACTTCTTTACAACCGAGAAGTCGATCTTTTACGGTAATCTCTAGCTTCAAATTCAGCCTTCTTCTTCTCCTTTCCAAATTCTTCCGCCTTGCAGGCTCGTTCAACTAGTGTTACGAATTCTTTTATCTCCAAAATACCCACTAGTAGCTTTAAATCTTCATTCAATCCTTCTTCGAATCTTTTGCACATAGCAACCTCATCAGCCACACACTCCCGGGCATACCGACTGAGTCTTACGAACTCATGTTCGTATTCAGATACTGTCATATGGCCTTGCTTGAGTTCCAAGAATTCCTTACGTTTTTGATCGATGAACCGTTGACTAATATACTTCTTTCGAAATTCCGTTTGAAAGAAATCCCAAGTAACTCGTTCGTTTGGGACTATGGGAATCAAGGTCCTCCACCAATAGTAGGCTGAGTCCCGCAACAAGGATATAGCACACTTTAGACATTCATCGGGTGTGCATGACAGTTCATCAAACACCCGAATGGTGTTATCAAGCCAGAACTCGGCCCTTTCGGCATCATCAGTAACTATGGCCCTGAACTCCTCAGCCCCGTGCTTCCTAATCAAGTCTACAGGTGGCTTACTCAGCCTCACAGGATCAGTAACTGATGGCATTACGGGCTCTTGGGGTGGATTATTCAAATTCGGGAATTGTTGGACAACCGGATTGGTTAGGGCATATTGCGCGACCCACTCATTCATCATGGTAAAGAAGGCTTGTTTAGCCCCCTCACCTTGATTATTCGCAGATGACTGAGGTTCAACAGGCGGCGTCCCTTGTGCAGGAGCAGCCGCTACACTTTCAACGTCATCCGCCAAGGTTCTCTCTACACCGGGATCCATTTGCTAATCAAAACAAAAATTTTAACTGTCAGAAGTCATCACACATTTAAACATTAACATTAAGGCATGTATAGCTAGACTCATACGTGCAATGGTAGTCCTAGAACCGACTAAACCATAGCTCTGATACCAATTAATTTGTAACACCCCAAACCCGAGACTGTCGCCGGAGTCGAACACGAGGTGTTAACAGACTTCAAACCACTTATTAGAAATTTCCCAGACAAGCTGCCAATCTGCGTATGAGTCGTATTAAAAATTATATCTTGAGTTCTGAAACTCGAAATCCAGTTCCATAAATTTTCCCCGGAACTAGACTCATATATCTATATGGTACAATTTTTTTAGAATTTTTAGCCGGGCCAATTGGTACAGTTTATTGGTTAAATTCGTCCCTGTTCCTGGGTTCGACTACTCTGACCCTTGTGCATTACGACCTAGATATCTCCCTTTACAGAGCTCCAATACTTATGCCGTTGGTTTCTAATGAAACTAGACTCAAAAGGGAATCTATACATATAAAGCATGACTTCTAATTGTCTCTGATTAATTTAGGGTGAATTTCTAAATTCGGGACAGGGGATCCAGAAATTGCTCTGGCCCTATTTCACAAGAGTTTAATTATCTCCTAACATAAAGCTATATAGTCGTTTCATTTCTTCTATATGAAAATAGACTCATCGAGCTTCGATTACATAATTTATTCATTAATTAATTCCATTCCTACTATTTTTAGTGATTTTTCAATCTCATATCACTGCTGCTGCCAGCATCTATTACTAAAGCAACTATGCCTATTTCGTGATATCTCCTTGATCTAACTAATAATTCATCATGCATATCACAAATTATGATCATGACTAGCCATGCCAAAGGCTAATCATTGACAAACATCTCCCTATTACACTATTGCCATATCATGAATTTTAACACCGAAATTAATCAACCATGACATATGGCATAAAAATCGATTAGGCCTCAACTATTATTCAACCAAAACCGAATTGGCCCAATATCAGTCATGACCACATTATAAAACCCATTTACTACGTTTTATAACTAAGTATCATAGGACCCAAAGTCCAAATTAACATTTATGCCATTTTCGCATGGCTGAAAGTTTACATACAAAAGTTCAAACACAACATAATAGCCTATACATGCCGAAATGTTCTCCTAAACCGACTAAGAAGAAAGTACCAAAACTTGCTAGCTGGTGTGATGACTTCGATGACGGCCCGATCACGCAAAAAGAGACGAGTCCAAGAAACCTAAAATAGGTGACAAGGAAACACCGAGTGAGTATATAACTCAGTAAGTCATAAGCAATGCACTACCATCCATTAATAACATTATCACAAGAGGGAACAAAATGAAACGAGGCTAGTTACTCCATCCATGCCGAACTATGCCATAGTTCCTTAGACCTATCGGTTCAATCTCATACCTAGTCATGCATTCACATTCCATATACTAATCAATAGGATATTTGAGGCATTTTCATACATCATTTTATTTTCGTTACAATCATACAACTAAACGACCTTTCACCTATTCCACGATAAATCTTATGTACGTGACTTCAATTACAATTGTCACATAGGTTCAAACTTACCAAGCTCAACTCCAAATATAAACATAGCGCCTATTAGCCATGAACTCAAGGTACTTACCCGATCCGCTGTCCGTGATCAACTCAATAATGTCGCACACTTAGTGTCCATAGTGATTCAAAATATATATTAAGTCCGCACACTCAGTGCTATATAATCAACTCGCACACTTAGTGCTATATAATCAAACTCGCACACTTAGTGCTGTACAATTTAAACCCGCACACTTAGTGCCAATCTCATGATCATAAATGTTTATACCCGCACACTTAGTGCCGAAATCAACAACTCAATACATCTCACCTCTTTTCTTTTCATTCAACACTTTCATCACCACATGCATACATGTATATAGATTTATCATTCCATTCGGCATAATTACATAAACATTATGTCTATTTAGATCAATACAAAATATATGCTTGGTGACTTACCTTATGTTGGGGAAAACGATTCCAACTCGGCTACTCGATGTTCTTTCCTTTGCCCTTGCTTTCCTCTCCACCTTTAACTTCTTGAGCTAAATCGATAAACTAACTAGTTTAACCGTCTTGCTAAATATTTATATCAAAATATTAATGATTTCATAGCATAGGAGACACATGGCCAATTCTTATCTTTCTACCCCATGCTTTTAAACTATTTGGTTAACAACCATATACTATCACCCTATTGTCGATAATCCAATCAAGGATAGTATCACAATTGTGTACACCCATATAGCCGAATGTGCAAGATTAAATTCAACATCACCTATATACTTAATTAGATGGCCGAATATACCAAATTAAACTCAACATTAAATGTCACAAGAACCCTAATCTAATTTGCAAATTGCTTGGCCAAAGACTCACAAGTGCCTTATCTATAACCTATTCGGCCTTACTACTTAAACTTAGCCTTTCATACACTTATATCTAATGTCATAGAGATGCCAAATCCTTAAGTGTTCCAACATCTAACTTACTCAATTCAACACATCGAACAACATTTATACCGATTTTGCTAGCACACAAGCTTTTGGCCGAATGTCATTAACCTTTAGTCACCTAAATTTTTATTCTTTAAAACTCATCCAACACTACATTCGGCACCTCCAACCTATAATTTAGATATTCTCAAGTTCATTCACAAGTACATTTATATGACACATATAGCATTAACATTTTTCAACATGAATCTATAACATGACCGAATACTCATGCACATACATACATAAAGAGAACTCAAATAACACCTAAAAATCTCCTTTCCAAAGTGCATATATACCCATACATACGGCAACTTCCATTCTTATCTCCCAACAATGAATTCATGAATTTAGCTATGGGTTAACTAGACTATACACTTATCAACTTAATCTCAACATCAATTAGAATAAAATCACAATGCATACCTTTCCTTTGAACTAGCCATGGCCGAATGCCTTGGTTTCTTTTTTTCAATCTTTCCTTTCTCAATTTCGGCAATGAAGGAGATGAAAGATGAGCCTTCCTTCCTCTTTGTTTTCTTTACTTTATTTCACTAATATTATTTTTTTCTCACATAATGCCATTTCTTATTTTAATAACTAATTAAACATATATATTTGCCCATCAACACCCATCTTGGCCGGCCACTATAAAGAAAATTGGGCAATTTGACATGCAAGTCCACCCTTGTGTTGACATGCACTAATAAACCATTTAAAATTAGTCTATCATATTTCACCATGTCTCATATTGATCCCTATTTAATAATTTCTCATGCAATTGGAAAAATTAGGGAATGAAACGTCCACATGCATGTACACACATAATAAGCATAGAATATAACAATTAATAGTTTTGTGGTCCCGAAACCACTTTCCGACTAGGGTCACATTAGGGCTGTCACAGTAGCGGTTGGGTGGGTCGAGTAGTCTCCCCACATGGTGTAAGGTTGGTACGGGGGTGTTATGGATGGCTCTGGGTTGGGATTTTTGCAATCATGATATATTTGTTCTATATCTGCTATGGGCCTACGGGTTTCATTCTGATTTCTGTACTGGGCCAAGGCCCAGATAAGTCTGACTCTAAGATTTGATCTGTTTTGGGGTATGGTTGGGTTATGTTACACACTGAGTTTACCGAACTCACCCTTTATTTTCATCTCTGCAGGAAATCCCCAACCATAGTGGGCTTAGAGATGTGAGGGATTCGGAGTGGCCACATAATCTGCAAAGTTGGTTTTTCTCAGTTAGTTTATTTTTATTATTTTTATATTCTGATTTAATTTTGGGTTTTAAGTTGTAATAAGGCCGCTATTTAAATTTCTTTTTCCGCTATGGTTTTATTTTCTGATTATATTTATACTATGACGAAACTGCTAGTGTTAGGTTGCACGAGTTCTCAAAATTAATGAACGTTTTCAAGACTCAACAAGCACAACAAATGGATAGCCTAAAGATTGATAAACCGGCTTTTCATCCAACCATTGTTTTTACAAAGACCACCCAAATCACTTAAACCAACGAATGTATACTAAGTCGTAAGTCCATGTGACACGTCAGATCTGGCCATAACGTTTGGGCCGAGTTTGGGGTGTTACATTTAGTGGTATCAGAGCCAAGTTACAAAACTCGGCTGTGGATTGGGTTTTCAAAGGTTCAATTTTAGAAAATTATTTTCAACTACGTGGTCTATTTGAAGTATTTCTTTTAAAAAGTGTGGCACACCGAGTCTCCGGCGCCGAATCCGTAAGTCTTCTGAATACTTTTGTCTATTTAGAAATTGAAATACTGTGGATTCCTTAGATATTTGTCTAAATTTAAATTTCGTATTTATTTTATGTGGATGTGATGTTTGGATATAGAAGTTGTATATATGTGTGATAGATATGTGTCTGCTTCAGTGAATAAGTGTTGTATGTATGAGATGTTTCAAGTTCTAGTTGAAGTGTGATAGTGATAGTAGGGTCAAAGTGCGCAGCGGTAGCGTAGTGGGGTAGATGTTACACGACCACCCTGTTAGACGGAAATTTCCGGGATGAAATTTCTATAAGGGAGGTAAAGTTGTAACACCCTGAATTTGGGCTTAGAAGTTTTGGGCCTTGAGCATGGGATCGGTTGAAGGCAGCTTATAATATTTTGTTATGCATGTAAATTTCGTTAATGAAGGCTTGTTTTAGTGGTTAAGTGTACTGAGAAGTGTTGGAGAAGTCCTGGGTTTAAATCTAGACTCTAGCAAAAATTTTGGTTTAAGGTGAATCAAACCCTGGGTGTAGTAGGTAGGCCTTAAGAATATTGGTGGGGAAATTGTGCCACAAAAAGCCTTGTGGTCTAGTGGCAAAGTAGCGCCACATAAGAGGCAGGAAGGTGGCGTCATAGAGTTGGCAAGGAGGTCCAGGGTTTGAAACTCATGGCAATCAAAGAGCATTTATTTTATTAACAAGGGGCGGCAAGAGTTGGTGTTAAATTTAAACTCTGATGATGGAGGGATCCCACATCGAGAAGCTAACATAAGAGTGGATGCGAAGCTGGCTTTAAATAGAGAGAACCATGAGGAGAGTAAAGGTACCTTTCTTGGCTGATCCCTTTTGCTTTATGGCGTGCTCGTTTGGGTTGGACGTCGGCTAAGAGTGCTCGGAGCGCGGATTAACTCCAGTCTCCTATCAGGTGTGTATCTCTCACTACTCTAGCTGTAGGATGGCTACTTCGAGCTGAAAGGGGCCATGTGGGCCCAATGGGCCTACGGGCCCAATTGGATAAGTTGTTTGATTATGTAGTAAATATTGGACTAGGCTAGGTGAATCTCATATCTGTGGCTAGATTTGGGCCAAGAATGGGCTTTAGGCCCATTCATATTGTTATCCCTGTTTAGAATACTTTAGTTTACCAAATTACTAAAAAACTCCCAGTTGTAAAATTACCAAAGTACCCCCGGTTTATAAAATTACCCAAATATTCTCGATTTGTAAAATTACCGAAATACCCTCAGTTTGCAAAATTACTGAAATACCCTCGACATGTAAAATTATCAAAGTACCCTTGAATTAAAAAATTACAGTTTTACCCTCGATTTACAAAATTACTGTTTTACCCTTGATTTACAGAATTACTGTTTTACCCTCAAATTACAAAATTACTGTTTTACCCTCGAATTACAAAGTTACCGTTTTACCCTCAATTTATAGAATTACTATTTTACCCTCGATTTACAGAATTACTGTTTTACCCTCAATTTACAAAATTTCTATTTTACCCTCAATTTACAGAGTTATCGTTTTACCCTCAATTGACAGAATTACAGTTGTACCCTCAGTTTACAGAATTACTATTTTACCTTCGATTTATAGAATTATCGTTTTACCCTCGATTTACAAAATTACTATTTTACCCTCGATTTACAGAATTACCATTTTACCCTCGATTGATAGAATTACTATTTTACCCTCGATTTATAAAATTATTGTTTTACCCTCGATTTACAAAATTACTGTTTTACCCTCGATATACAGAATTACCGTTTTACCCTCAATTTATAAAATTACCATTTTACCCCTAGGGTGTTAAATGATTGTTTTGCCCTTGTGGGCAAGTGATTGACTTGGACTTTGTGGTTGACGGATTTGATTGTGAATATATGTTGGTGATATGAATGACTTGACTGTGACTGTTTTATTCAAGTATGGGCATGATATTCTGATTTTGTATGTTGTATGCCATGACATGTATATCTATTGCATAGGACACGGGTTTATATTGATGGAGGAAGCGTTCTGGTAGCCTCGCTGTAATCTGGTGGCCTCGCCACATATATTGTAACACCCCGTACCCGAGTCCGTCGCCGGAGTCGGACACGAGGGGTTTGCAGACTTAAATCACTTCTTTGCACAATCCATTTTAAATTTTCCAGGCAAGCTGGCTAATTGCGCCACTGTCACCTTAAAAATCATATCTTGAGTTTCACAATTAGAAAATAGGTTTTGTGATTTTTCCCTGAAACTAGACTCATATATGCATCTACAAAATTTTTTCTAGAATATTTGGTCGGGCCAATTAGTACAGTTTATTAGTCAAAGGCTCCCATGTTACAGGGATCGACTACACTGACCTTTGCGCATTACGACTTGAATATCTCCCTGTACAGGGCTTCAATACTGATGCCGTTTGTTTCTATAGAAACTAGACTCAAAGAGGAATCTATACATATATGGCATGACTTCTGAATGTCTCTGGTTAATTTATAATGAATTTCCAAATTCATATCAGGGGATCCAGAAACCGTTCTGGCCCTGTCTCACGAAAACTTTAACATCTCATAATATACTGTTCATATGAACGTTTCGTTACTTTCCTATGAAAATAGATTCATCAAGGTTCGATTACATAATTTATTCACTATTTAATTCCATTTCTACTATTTTTAGTGATTTTTCACATCCACATCACTGCTGCTGCCAGCATCTATTTTTAAGGTAAACTTTACCTATTTCATGATCCTCCATGGATCAACTAGAGTTTGTCATACATATTCCAAAAATGATCATGAATAACCATTCCCATGGCTAACCGTTACCAACATTTCCATACCTCTCGACGGACAACATACAAAACGATTATAAAGCTATGATCAAAGTATATTTAAGCCATTTTCGCATGGCTATCCAAATTTACACAAAACCGAAGGGTACATGACCAACAACAAAAGGGTAGTCCTATACATGCCATTTCAAAGTTCAACCAAAAGTATACCAAAAGGAGATTTGATAGTGTGGGCGACTTCGACTTCAAAATCCCGAGTCCGATAGCTGAAGAACCAAAATCTATAAAACAGAGAATCAAAGAAACGGAGTAAGCATTAAATGCTTAGTAAGTTTTGAGCAAAGAATTTAGACACAACCAAAGTATAGCATTCATGTAGCTAAACGAATAATTTCATATGCACAAATTTTCAATATCATACTTACTTCACATTACCAACCCTTTTATTCATACACAAAGATCAACTTAGCCAAAGGCCGGTAGCTCATTTATCAACTGAGCGAATACTTATTTGTAAGGGCTCAACTAATTCAAAGCACATACGAAACATACCTCAATGTTGGGATGTTACAAGCGTATTAACTGAAATTTTTACAGCAAGATCATTCATTCCTGAATCACGTACCTTCGGAATTTAACCGGATATAGCTACTCGTTCAAATGCCTTCGGGACATAGCCCGGTTATAGTAACTCGCACAAATGCCTTCGGGACTTAACCCGGATTTAGTAACTCGCACCAATGCCTTCGGGCTTAGCCCGGAATTAGTAACTCCCACAAATGCCTTCGGATCTTAGTCCGGATATGGTCACTTAGCACAAAGCCTTCGGGACTTAGCCCGGACATCATTCGAATAACCATGCACATTTAACAATAAATCATGACACATTCGTATTTCATTTTCATTAGCAAAACTCAAACACAAGACACTTATCACTCTTGCAATTTCGGCTCAATAGCCACACACAAAGAGCATTATTTTGATTTGCTTAAAACATGATCTAATCAAATCATAATTTAAGCTCTATTACTCAAGAACTTACCTCGGATGTGGTCGAACGTTTTCAGCGGCTATTCGATAACTTTTTCCTTTCCCTTATCCAACTGTGGTCCTCTAAGCTCTTGAGCTAATTCAAACAAATTTAACTTATTAAAGTCTCATTATGCTAGCTTATGGCCGAATATGACAAGGAGTTTGATTGGTCATATGGCCACCTTCTAGCTCTACTACACAATGGTCATATGCATTTTTAATCACATCAAGCAATTTAATACAATTCATTCGAACATCAAAAGAAAACCTCAAGGTACTTAGCCCATATATACTTTAGGCATTAGAGTCACATATATATATGGAATCATGAATCAAACTCAAAATTTTAGCTAATATTCCCCCTTGGCCAAATTTTCTAAGCCAAGACAAAAGCATCAATATGCTTGCCTCTAACCGAATACATGCAACACCAATCTTCCTCCTATGGCCGAATATGCATGTCTATGTTGAGGCCGATTATATACTTAATACCACACATAAATGACATACATTTTACTAACTAATGCATTACATATTATAACTCAATACGCATCCATCATTTAATCCATAACCGAAGCACCATCATGTGTAAGTATATACCTTGAGATAATATATAGGTCATACCAATACATCATGTGCAATCATATATATATATATATGTGCAAGAGCCGAATCACAAATTTGATTATAACCAAATTTAAACATATATCCAAAACATAAATCTTACCTACCATGCAATAAGCATAAATCACACTTATGGATATACCATGGCCGATACTTCCAACAACACCAAATAAAAATATACTTCATGGATCTAAGGTAGAACCAAGAAAGAAACTCATAATCATCAAGATGTAAGCAACTACCATTGTTCATCTAGATTTAGAATGAAACACAACCATCACCCTTATTAATCTCCATAGCCGAAAACCTTACTTATTCCAAAATCACAATTTCAACATGGGTTACAAACAATAACTTGATATCTCACTCAAAATCAACTAGGATTTCAAGAACTAGTATCAACTTCCTTACCTTAATATCGACCTAAGATGACCGATTGCTTCACTCCTTCCTTCCTCCTCTCAATCCGGCCAAGAAGAACCAAAGAACACAACTTGTTTCCTTTCTTCCTTAGAACATTCGGCCAAGAGAAATGAAAAAAAAGATGGACACTTTTTTTTGTTTTCTTTCTTACATTCACGGCAATGGGGAGGGGGAGAAACAATCACACACCTTCTTTCTTTTTTCCATTTCTTTATTACTAACTTTATTTTATTGTTTCCTCCCATGATGCACCAACACAACATGTCTATGACATGTTTTGCCCATCACCCTTTGTCCACCCTAATGTCATGGCCGGCCACTACTAGATGGGGGGGAAAATTGACATGCAAGTCCCCCCTTTTTCAACATGCACTAATAGGTCCTTATGTTTTGATCTATCACATTTCAAAAATGTCACACATAAGTCCTATTGACTAAATTCACATGCAATTTACTAAATCGAAGCTTAAAATTTTCACACATTTATTTTAGACAATAAATATCATATTCAAATAATTTGGTGACTCGATTTAGCGGTCCCGAAACCGCTTTCCTACTAGGGTCGCTTTAGAGCTGTCACAACTCTCCCCCACTTAAGAAATTTTCGTCCCCAAAAATCGTACCGGTAAATAAGTTTGGGTATCATTCTTTCATGGCATTCTCGGTTTCCCAAGTAGCTTCTTTGACTCCGTGTTTGAGCCATAACACCTTTACTAACGGAACCCTTTTGTTTCGCAACTCTTTCACTTCACGAGCTAGGATACGAATCGGTTCTTCTTCATAACTCAAGTCAGATTGAATTTCAACTTCTGAGGGATTAATCACGTGTGACGGATCAGATCTATAACGTCGAAGCATCGAAACATGAAAGACGTCGTGAATCTTTTCAAGTTCAGGGGGTAAAATCAATCTATACGCAACCGGACCAACTCGTTCGGAGATTTCATACAGCCTAATGAATCTCGGGCTCAACTTGCCCTTACGGCCAAATCTGAGTATCTTTTTCCAAGGCGAAACTTTAAGAAACACTTTATCTCCCACCTGATATTCAATGTCTTTTCGTTTCAAATCCGCATACGATTTCTGACGATCTGTGTCTGCCTTCAGACTTTCACGGATTACCTTTACTTTCTGTTCAACATCTTTAATCAAATCAACTCCGAAAATTTTACTTTCACCGAGCTCGGTCCAAAATAATGGTGTACAGCATTTACGACCGTACAAAGCCTCGTAAGGTGCCATCTTAATACTTGATTGAAAACTGTTGTTGTAAGCGAATTCAATCAAAGGTAAATACCATTCCCATGAACCACTGAACTCAAGGATGCAACATCTCAACATATCCTCAAGTATCTGAATTATCCGCTCGGATTAACCATCGGTTTGGGGGTGAAAAGCGGTGCTAAAGTGCAGCTTGGTACCCAAAGCTTCTTGCAATTTCTTCCAAAATCGCGAGGTGAATCTCGGATCTCTATCCGACACAATAGAAATCGGTACCCCGTGTAATCTCACAATCTGAGAAACATACAATTCAGCTAGTTTATCCAATGAAAAATTCGTACGTACGGGGATAAAGTGAGCCGACTTAGTCAGTCTATCCACAACAACCCAAATCGCATCTTTCTTACTTGCCGATACTGGCAACCCAGATACGAAATCCATCGTGACTCGATCCCATTTCCATTCAGGTACCATGATTGGCTGGAGTAAACCCGTAGGCACTTGATGTTCTGCCTTTACTTGCTGACATATTAAACACTTCGAAACAAAATCGGAAATGTCTCGTTTCATACCATGCCACCAAAACTGGCGTCTCAGATCGTTGTACATTTTCGTACTCCTCGGGTGAATTGACATTCGGCTACAATGGGCTTCGTTCAGAATCATCGAAATGAGTTCTTAATTTCTTGGAACACACAACCGACTTCTGAACCTCAAACAATCGTCATCATCAATTTGAAATTCAGATTCCATATTCGGAACACATTCAGCCCGTTTTGCAACCAATTCATCGTCGACTTTCTGAGCTTCACGAATTTGATGAATCAATAATGGTTTGGCCTTTAATTCAGCTACTAACACATTGTCGGGTAGAACAGACAAGTGTACATTCATCACTCGTAAAGCAAACAGTGATTTCCGGCTTAAGGCATCGCAACCACATTAGCCTTTCCCGGGTGGTAATCAATGACAAGCTCATAATCTTTCAACAACTCAAGCCAACATCTTTGTCGCAGATTTAAGTCTCTTTGAGTCATCAAATATTTGAGACTTTTGTGATTCAAAAATACATGGCACTTTTCACCAAATAAGTAATGTCGCCATATTTTCAAGGCGAATATGATGGCAGCTAATTCGAGATCATGGGTCAGATAATTTTTCTCATGTGGCTTTAATTGTCTCGACGCATAGGCCACAACTCGACCTTCTTGCATCAACACGCAACCTAACCCAAGTAGGGAGGCGTCACTATAGATGACAAACTCTTTGCCTGATTCGGGCTGCACTAAAATTGGGGCTTTAGTCAAATAAGTTTTCAGTTGATCAAAACTTTTCTGACATTTTTCCGTCCATTCGAACTTAATATCTTTTTGGAGTAGCTTCGTCATGGGTGTGGCTATCATCGAGAAACCTTTTACAAACCGTCGGTAGTAACCGGCGAGTCCCAAAAAGCTCCGAACCTCAGTAATATTTCTCGGAGGCTTCCAGTTAAGTATGGCTGAAATTTTGTTCGGGTCAACTCGAATACCCGATGCGGATACCACGTGGCCCAAGAAGCTAACCTCTCTTAACCAGAACTCACACTTACTGAACTTAGCATATAACTGCTTATCCCGTAAAATTTGCAACACTAATCTCAGGTGCTCAGCATGTTCGGTCTCATCTCTTGAATAGACCAAGATGTCATCAATAAACACAACTACGAACCGGTCCAAATACTGTCTGAAGATCCGATTCATCAAATCCATAAATACCGCAGGGGCATTAGTGAGCCCAAACGGCATTACTAAGAACTCGTAGTGGCCGTATCTCGTTCTGAAAGCAGTTTTGGGTATATCCGAATCTCGAATTCGCAATTGATAATAACCCGATCTCAAATCTATCTTTGAAAACACTGAAGCTCCCTTTAGTTGATCAAACAAATCATCAATACGCGGTAACGGATATTTATTCTTTATCGTCATTTTATTCAGCTGACGATAGTCAATGCACAACCTCATGGTACCGTCCTTCTTTTTCACAAACAATACTAGTGCACCCCAAGGTGAGAAACTTGGTCGAGTGAAACCTCTATCCGTCAACTCTTGCAACTGAGCTTTCAATTCATTTAACTCGGTTGGTGCCATAGGATACGGAGCTATCGAAATTGGCGTTGTTCCAGGTACAAGCTCAATACCAAACTCTACCTCCCGAACAGGTGGTAAACCCGGTAATTCTTCAGGAAAAACATCCGGGTATTCACAAACCACCGGCACAGATTTGGGTTTCTTTTCTTATTCTTTGTCATCAAGTACATATGCAAGGTATGCTTCGCACCCTTTTCTTACATATTTCTGGGCCAACATTGCTGATATTACAGCTGGCAACCCCTTTAAGTCCGTAGACTCAACTTGGATTATCTTGTTATTTGCGCACCTCAAATCAATAGTCTTGCTTTTGCAATTCACAACCGCATCATGCGCGGTCAACCAATCCTAACCAAGAATAACATCAAATTCATCAAACGGCAAAAGCATCAAGTCCGCCGAAAAACAGGAATCTCGAATTACTAGGGGGCATTTCTTACACACTTTGTCGACAAGCACGTAACGACCCAAGGGATTTGACACCCGAATTACGAACTCAGTAGACTCAATAGGTAAAGTCTTACTGGATGCTAAGGTTTCGCATATATAAGAATGAGTAGAACCAGGGTCAATCAAAGCAATCACATTAGTATCGAAGAGAGTAAAAGTACCGGTAATAACATCTGGTGAGGAAGCATCCTCGCGTGCGCGTATAGCATAAGCCCTAGCAGGAGCACGAGCCTCAGATCTGGTCGCAGCATCTCTAGATCCTTTCTGACCACCACTAGCATTTCCCGTGTTTCTAGATAGTCTACCTCGAACAGTGGTAGCACTCGGTTTCCCACTCTGATTTACATTCTGTTCAGACAATCTCGGGCAATCTTTGATAAAGTGGTCAACTGACCCGCACTTGTAGCAGGAGCGGTCATGGAATCTACAACTTCCAGAATGCCATTTGCGACAATACTGGCACTCCGTTCTATCTCGACGATCATTTCCCACACTGGCGACCGAAGTGACTCGTGCACTTGAAAGGGGTCGATCGCGATCTCGTCTAGAAAAGCCCGAAGTGTCTCTAGACCGGCCTAAGCCATCTCTAAATTTCTTCGATGACTATGGGAAGGGCTTCCCCGAAGACCTCTTACGAAACTCCCTTGCTCCCGCCTCAGCTTTTCTTTTCTCCATACTGAGCTCCTCGACTTTGCAAGCTCGCTCGACAAGTGCCACAAATTCTCGGATTTCCAAAATGCCAACATACAGCTTTATATCATCATTCAATCCATCCTCGAAACGTTTACACATTACGGCTTCTGAGGAAATGCATTATCGTGCGTACCGGCTAAGCCTTACAAACTTTCGTTCATAGTCAGTAACCGACATGGAACCTTGTTTAAGTTCAAGAAATTCCTTCCGTTTTTGGTCAATGAATCTCTGACTGATATACTTCTTTCGAAACTCGGTTTGGAAGAATTCCCAAGTTACTTGCTCTCTAGGCACAACAGAAGTCAATGTATTCCACCAATAGTAGGCAGAATCACGTAGCAAGGAGATAGTACACTTTAGGCACTCATCGGGTGTGCAAGATAGCTCGTCGAGTACCCGGATAGTGTTGTCCAACCAAAATTCAACTTGCTCGGCATCATCGCTGTCCGTAGCTTTAAATTCAGTAGCCCCGTGTTTTTGGATTCTATCAACTGGGGGCTTATTTGACCTTATTTGGTCCGTTACCAGAGGTATTGTAGGTGCGGGGGTGGTATTTATCGGGAATGGAGGTTGTGGAACAGCCGTATTAGTTTGAATGTATTGGTTGAACCAATCATTCATCACGCTATAGAAAGCTTGTCTAGCCTCATCATTCGGATTACTAGCATTAGCTTGAGAGTCCGCTGGCGCTGTCCCTTGTGCGGGAGCAGGCGCTACACTCTCAAGATCATCAGCTACCGCTCGGTCGGGATCGGGATCCATTAATATAAATAAACACATTTGCAAATGTCAGAAATCACCACACTATCAAATAATCACATAAAATGGCATGTATAGCTAAACCCAACGCATTACGGTAGTCCTAGAATCGACTAGACCATAGCTCTGATACCAATAAAATTGTAACACCCCGTACCCGAGTCCGTCGCCGGAGTCGGACACGAGGGGTTTGCAGACTTAAATCACTTCTTTGCACAATCCATTTTAAATTTTCCAAGCAAGCTGGCTAACTGCGTCACTGTCACCTTAAAAATCATATCTTGAGTTTCACAACTCAAAAATCAGTTTCGTGATTTTTCTGTGAAACTAGACTCATATATACATCTACAATTTTTTTTCCAGAATTTTTGGTCAGGGAAATTAGTACAGTTTATTAGTCAAAGTCTCCCATGTTACAGGGATCGACTACACTGACCTTTGCGCATTACGACTTGGATATCTCCCTGTACAGGGATTCAATACTGATGCCGTTTGTTTCTATAGAAACTAGACTCAAAGAGGAATCTATACATATATGGCATGACTTCTGAATGTCTCTGGTTAATTTATAATTAATTTATAAAGTCAGATCAGGGTATCCAGAAACCGTTCTGGCCCTGTCTCACGAAAACTTTAACATCTCATAATATACTCTTCATATGAACGTTTCGTTACTTTCCTATGATAATAGATTCATCAAGGTTCGATTACATAATTTATTCACTATTTAATTTCATTTCTAATATTTTTAGTGATTTTTCACATCCACATCAATGCTGCTGCCAGCATCTATTTTTAAGGTAAACTTTACCTATTTCATGATCCTCCATGGATCAACTAGAGTTTGTCATACATATTCCAAAAATGATCATGAATAACCATTCCCATGGCTAACCGTTACCAACATTTCCATACCTCTCGACGGACAACATACAAAACGATTATAAAGCTATGATCAAAGTATATTTAAGCCATTTTTGCATGGCTATCCAAATTTACACAAAACCGAAGGGTACATGACCAACAACAAAAGGGTAGTCC
Organism: Gossypium hirsutum; assembly: GCF_007990345.1. Taxonomy (NCBI): domain Eukaryota; kingdom Viridiplantae; phylum Streptophyta; class Magnoliopsida; order Malvales; family Malvaceae; genus Gossypium; species Gossypium hirsutum. Next base: position 26,454,301 of record NC_053432.1, on the reverse strand, counting down.
TATACATGCCATTTCAAAGTTCAACCAAAAGTATACCAAAAGGAGCTTTGATAGTGTGGGCGACTTCGACTTCAAAATCCCGAGTCCGATAGCTGAAGAACCAAAATCTATAAAACAGAGAATCAAAGAAACGGAGTAAGCATTAAATGCTTAGTAAGTTTTGAGCAAAGAATTTAGACACAACCAAAGTATAGCATTCATGTAGCTAAACGAATAATTTCATATGCACAAATTTTCAATATCATACTTACTTCACATTACCAACCCTTTTATTCATACACAAAGATCAACTTAGCCAAAGGCCGGTAGCTCATTTATCAACTGAGCGAATACTTATTTGTAAGGGCTCAACTAATTCAAAGCACATACGAAACATACCTCAATGTTGGGATGTTACAAGCGTATTAACTGAAATTTTTACAGCAAGATCATTCATTCCCGAATCACGTACCTTCGGAATAGAACTGGATATAGCTACTCGTTCAAATGCCTTCGGGACATATCCCGGTTATAGTAACTCGCACAAATGCCTTCGGGACTTAACCTGGATTTAGTAACTCGCACCAACGCCTTCGAGCTTAGCCCGGAATTAGTAACTCGCACAAATGCCTTCGGATCTTAGTCCGGATATGGTCACTTAGCACAAAGCCTTCGGGACTTAGCCCGGACATCATTCGAATAACCATGCACATTTAACAATAAATCATGACACATTCATATTTCATTTTCATTAGCAAAACTCAAACATAAGACACTTATCACTCTTGCAATTTCGGCTCAATAGCCATACACAAAGAGAATGATTTTGATTTGCTTAAAACATGATCTAATCAAATCATAATTTAAGCTCTATTACTCAAGAACTTACCTCGGATGTGGTCGAACGTTTTCAGCGGCTATTCGATAACTTTTTCCTTTCCCTTATCCAACTGTGGTCCTCTAAGCTCTTGAGCTAATTCAAACAAATTTAACTTATTAAAGTCTCATTATGCTAGCTTATGGCCGAATATGACAAGGAGTTTGATTGGTCATATGGCCACCTTCTAGCTCAATTACACAATGGTCATATGCATTTTTAATCACATCAAGCAATTTAATACAATTCATTCGAACATCAAAAGAAAACCTCAAGGTACTTAGCCCATATATACTTTAGGCATTATAGTCACATATATATATGGAATCATGAATCAAACTCAACATTTTAGCTAATATTCCCCCTTGGCCGAATTTTCTAAGCCAAGACAAAAACATCAATATGCTTGCCTCTAACCGAATACATGCAACACCAATCTTCTTTCTATGGCCGAATATGCATGTCTATGTTGAGGCCGATTATATACTTAATACCACACATAAATGGCATACATTTTACTAACTAATGCATTACATATTATAACTCAATACGCATCCATCATTTAATCCATAACCGAAGCACCATCATGTGTAAGTATATACCTTGAGATAATATATAGGTCATACCAATACATCATGTGCAATCATATATATATGTGCAAGAGCCGAATCACAAATTTGATTATAACCAAATTTAAACATATATCCAAAACATAAATCTTACCTACCATGCAATAAGCATAAATCACACTTATGGATATACCATGGCCGATACTTCCAACAACACCAAATAAAAATATACTTCATGGATCTAAGGTAGAACCAAGAAAGAAACTCATAATCATCAAGATGTAAGCAACTACCATTGTTCATCTAGATTTAGCATGAAACACAACCATCACCCTTATTAATCTCCATAGCCGAAAACCTTACTTATTCCAAAATCACAATTTCAACATGGGTTACCAACAATAACTTGATATCTCACTCAAAATCAACTAGGATTTCAAGAACTAGTATCAACTTCCTTACCTTAATATTGACCTAAGATGACCGATTGCTTCACTCCTTCCTTCCTCCTCTCAATCCGGCCAAGAAGAACCAAAGAACACAACTTGTTTCCTTTCTTCCTTAGAACATTCGGCCAAGAGAAATGAAAAAAAAAGATGGACACTTTTTTTGTTTTCTTTCTTACATTCACGGCAATGGGGAGGGGGGAGAAACAATCACACACCTTCTTTCTTTTTCCATTTCTTTATTACTAACTTTATTTTATTGTTTCCTCCCATGATGCACCAACACAACATGTCTATGACATGTTTTGCCCATCACCCTTTGTCCACCCTAATGTCATGGCCGGCCACTACTAGATGGGGGGAAAAATTGACATGAAAGTCCCCCTTTTTCAACATGCACTAATAGGTCCTTATGTTTTGATCTATCACATTTCAAAAATGTCACACATAAGTCCTATTGACTAAATTCAAATGCAATTTACTAAATCGAAGCTTAAAATTTTCACACATTTATTTTAGACAATAAATATCATATTCAAATAATTTGGTGACTCGGTTTAGCGGTCCCGAAATCGCTTTCCTACTAGGGTCGCTTTAGGGCTGTCACATATATCTATTCCGGTGACTTCGTCACAATATCTGGCAGCCTCGCTGTAATCTGGTGGCTTCGCCACATATATATATCTATTCTGGTGGCCTAGCCACAATATCTGTATCTGGTGACTTCGTCACAATATCTGGCAGCCTCGCTGCATTTTCTGTGATGTGTAGCGATTGGGTGGGTCAAGTAGTCTCCCCACATGGTGTCAGGTTGGTACGGGGGTGTATACGGCTGGATTGGGTTGGGATTGCATTCACATTCTGGTTCTGATTCTGATTCTGATTCTGTCACCTGATATTGATTCTGATTCTGTCACCTAATTCTGATTCTGATTCTGATTCTGATTCTGATTCTGTCACCTGATTCTGATTCTGATTCTCATTTTGACTCTAGTTCTGATAATGTTTCTTATTTTGTAATGGGCTAAAGCCTATCTTGTACTGTCTGTTATAATGGGCTAAGGCCCAATTGATACTGAAACTGTAAGTATGGCTGGGGCCAGACTTTTAATTCTTTTATATGACTGACTGTTGCTTTTTATAGTAGGGGATTTCACACTGAGTTTTCATAAACTCACCCCATTTATTAACCTTTCAGGTAATTTCCAGCCTTAGACGGATCGGAGCTGCGAGGGGCTTGGAGGAAGCCACACACACTGTTTATTTTATAGTTTTGATTATTACTTTTAAATGTTTTATGAGAGTTGTAGTAAAGTCGTTGTAATTTTCTGGATTTAAAATTTGGAATTTTATTTATTGTTATTATAATTGATAGTATTAGAACAGGGTTTTCCAAAGCAACTACTGTTGTTCAAAACATAACGTATCCGCAATTGTTTTTAAATTAAGCTTTCGCAACTACCAAGATTTTTACAAAGTTGTTAAGAATGTTATTTAGCTAAGGTTTTCTAACAAGGTTTAAAAAGGGTATAAGTTTTTAATTATTAAGAAGGGTTTTTAATGGAAACATGGTTTTCAAAAAACACTTCAATGTGACACGCTAGATTCGAGCCAAACTTAACATCTGGGCCGGGTTTGGGGTGTTACAAAAACCCCTAAATACCTAAGGGGAATGAAACCTAAGACGAATCTTGTTATTATTTTCTGAATCGTATGATAAATATTTACCTTGTTCTTAATTTTGTGTTCTTAATTCTTATTTTGATATCCCAGGATATTGATTCAAGATAAGCTCTTACTTAGAGGAGGAATAGACCCTGTCTAAGAGTACATTTGTCATAATTAAGCGGAGTTGATTGCGCGCCCAGACATAGGGTGACAAGATTTTTCTAGATTAGGGTGAAACCTAATAAGGGGATCTATAGATCGAGTTAATGCAACCCTAGAGTGTTAATTAGAGAAAAGCCTCGACTATTCAATCTAGGGTTTAGACGTTATTAGTCTTGAATAGGGATAATAGCATAACTTAAGGATTTCTACAGAACAAGTTAAATGAATAAATCATCCGATTCGGAGCCAGAATAACAAGTACAGTCTAGGTGGATTTTTTCCTTAGGTATTGCCTTCATTCAATCGATTGTCCCAAAAGAAATTTCCCAATTCTATTCTCTGTGAGTTCTTAGTTTAGATAATTAGTTAATTAAAACAAAAACCTCTTTATTATTGGGCCAGATAATAGAAAGACAGTCACGACTAGTACTTTTAGTTCCTTTGGGTTCAACAATCCAGTCTTACTAAAACTATACTACTGTTCGATAGGTACACTTGCCTACATCGCGATAATAGTTAGTTCAAGAACGAGTAATTATAAATATTTAAAACCTATCACGAAATCACGCGATCAAGTTTTTGGCGCTGTTGCCGGGGATCTAAGATATTAGGAACACTCAATTTTTATTACTTTAGCCATTTATTTTTCTTGCAATTTAATTTATTAATATTATTTATTAATTTACTTTTTCTTTCTCTTGGCAGGCTTTTATAGTTTATGACTAGAAGAAACCCGTCAGGACCACTACTTTTTGACGAAGAAATCGATCGCACAGTTTGTAGAAACCAAAGAGAAATAAGGCAAAGCTTAAGATACACAAAGAACGAGCAAGAAGACTATACTCAAACCCCCAACCGAAGAGATGGCTAAAAACTAAGGCAATTAGCTACCACCTACAATTGCAGTTAATCAAAATCCTGCTCTATGCACTGTGTATGATTTTGCTAAACCTTCTTTAACAGGAACTAAATCTAGCATAGTTAGACCTGCTGTAGCTGCAAATACTTTTGAACTGAAACCTAACACAATTCAAATGATACAACAGTTTGTTCAGTTTGACGGTTTGCAGGACAAAGATCCCAACACTCACTAGCAAGCTTTCTGGAATTCTGCGATACATTTAAAATCAATGGCTTTTCTGATGATGCCATACGTCTTTGGTTGTTTCCCTTTTCATTGAGGAATAAAGCTAAAAATTGGTTGAACTCGTTACCACGAGGGTCAATTACTACTTGGGAACAAATAACGAAAAAATTTTTACTCAAATACTTTCCACCGGCTAAAACGGCTAAATTACATAATGATATCTCTTTGTTTGTGAAGATGGACTTAGAAACACTTTATGATGCATAAGAGAGATACAAAGACTTACTGAGAAGGTGCCCTCACCATGGGTTACTACTTTGGCTTCAGGTTCAAACATTCCATAATGGCCTGAATCTTTCGACTCGACAAATGGTTGACGCAGTTGCTGGCGGAACCATCAACAATAAAACACCTGAAGATGCCTATGAGTTTATAGAGGAGATGCCACTGAATAACTATCAGTGGCAAGTCATGAGGACTAAGCCAACTAAAGCTGCAGGCATTTATAACGTCGATTCGGTTACTATGCTGTCAAACCAGGTAGAACTTGTAAATAAAAAGATTGATGGTTTTCTTAGTTCTTCACAGGTTTACCCAGTAATACAGTGCGAAGCAAGTGGAGGTGAACCAAACCATTCGAAATACCAACCTTATGGCCACAACATGGATAACAAGCAATTAAATTACTTGGATAATAATCCTCGACCTCAAAACAATCCATATAGTAACACTTACAATGCAGGTTGGAGGAACCACCCTAATTTCTCGTGGGGCGGTCAAGGAAATCAAAGACCACAACATCCTCTGGGTTTTCAACAACCACCCTACCAACAGGAAAAAAAAGCTGAATCTTGAAGATATGCTCTCAAAGTTTATATCGGTGTCAAAAACCCATTTTCAGAACATCGAGATAGCACTTAAAAATCAACAAGCGTCAATTCAAGGGCTCGAAACTCAAATAGGCCAGCTTTCCAAACTAATCTCCGAACGATCACGAGGTAGCTTGCCAAGTAATACTGAACCCAACCCAAGGGAATAGCTCAACGCAATTAATATTCAAGATGAAGAAGGATTTGTTGAGCCTGAGCCAGAACCGAGGCAAGAAACTGTGGTAAGCAAAGGTCAAGGTGAGGTAGATCACAATACAAACAAATCGGTGAACGTCGAATATAAACCTCGTGTGCAATACCCCAATGCGACAAGGAAAGACCGCTCAGATGAACAATTTGGTAAATTCCTTAAAGTCTTTAAAAAATTACACATTAACTTACCGTTTATTGAAGCCCTATCGCAGATGCCAAATGCAATGAAATTTTTAAAGGAGCTTTTTGCAAATAAACGGAAGTTGGACAAGGAGCCGCATGTGGAGCTGAACGTAGTGTGCTTAGCTATTCTGCAAAATAAGCTACCAAACAAACTAAAAGATCCAGGGAGTTTTACGATTCCTTGCTTAATTGGTAGTTTAGATGTTAATAATGCATTAGCTGATTTAGGGGCTAGTATTAATGTCATGCCCTACAAAATGTTTAAGAAACTAGGTCTTAGGAAACCCAAATAAACTAGGATGAGCATTCAATTAGAAGATAAAACTATACGATTCTTTGGGGGTATTATTGAAGATGTGCTAGTTAAAATTGATAAATTTATATTTCCCGTTGACTTCATTGTTCTAGACATAGAAGAGGATAGCAACATTCCTTTAATTTTAGGAAGGCCCTTTTTAGCAACGGCTAAAACGATTATTGATGTTAGACAAAACAATCACTCTTCAAACTCGCAATTCGGGCAGCACATCTGAAATTAAAGGTGATCCTTTAACCTATTCTACTAAAACCGACACTATAGTACAACCTTCTTTGTAGGAAATGAGTCTTAAGGAAGTACATGAGCCATTCTAAAACAATAATAGAGGACCTATTCAGGATGATCGAAGGCTACAAATTAAGGAGCTAGATTAATGGCGGACGCATAAACTGAGAACACCCGACAAACTGAATCTCCAACGGAACGAGGTCAATACCTTTCCAAATCAACTTAAGGTTGGAGATAGAGTCTTATTAGATGCCGTAGATCCCCACAGTGTCGCTACCACACCGAATGAAGAAATCCCTCTTACGGTACTCAGCATTTTCCCATTCGGTACGGTCGAGGTGAGTCATCCCAATTTCGGCACTTTTAAGGTAAACAACACACATTTAAAACCTTATTTTGATGAGATTGATAGCAGGAATGAGGAGTATAAACTCCTCAAACCACCATGATCATTCAATGGAGAGGTAAGTTGAGCTTAGACTATATATAAGCACTTCTCGGGAGGCAACCTGAGCACTAACAGTATTAAATTCTTTAAAATTTAGTATTCGACATCTAACTTACTAACAGAACACTTGAACACAGGATTTCCACAGAGACACGGCCAAGCACACGGGCGTGTGTAGGGCCGTGTGAAAATAGGGAAAAGATTTCCCCAAACACGGGCTGCGATCAAACGCCACGGCCGTGCGACATGGCCATGGTCGAGCCTGCCAAAACAACACGACCGTGCGACACGCCCGTGTGGAAGAACCATGGATGAACCTGTTAAAACAGTACGGGTGTGTAACGCGTCCGTGTCTAACACCTGTGGGCAACACTATCAAAATAACACGGGCATGTGCAGAGCTACACAACTGTGGGAGAAGCGAATCACATCACACACGGTCGTGTAACATGATCATATAACCACACGGCCTATACACACGGGAGTGCCCGTAGGCCGTATGACAACACCTTAATTCGTGACGAACACGGTCGAGCCACGACCCACACCGGCGTATGCACTGGCCGTGCCATTTGAGAAATTAGAATAATTCTTTTATTTTATTTTTCTTTCATTAAGTTTTTAAGATTCATTTGTTTTCCTTTTAAACACGGCTTATCTTTGTGACTACTATCAAAATTATTCCCTTCACTCTCTTTTTATCATTCAGAATCATGCTTGACATCCAGATTTATTTCCAAAACTCAATCTCGCCAATCCAAGAATATCATCCATTCTTAATACAGGAAGTTTCAATTCTCCCCTAACTTATTTTTATACTCTAATATCTATCTTTATACATTGAGGGCAATGTACGTCTTAATTGTAGGGGGATATTTATTTAATTATCAGAAAAATCCCTGAATGACTACCTTCTTCTCTTGAAAAGCTCTCATACTATATTTAGGATAAATTTTGATTGATTTATGATTTTTGTTGATATATCTTGAATTAAAACATAGGCATTTATGCATTGATTGTTTAAACTTCAAGACATTAGAGAATCAAGCATGATAAGTTGATTTTAAAGAATTTAAAATCTTAGGTTGTTTCCCCAAAGTTTAGGTATTACTTTGAGTTGGAATTCATAAGTTTTAAATATCAAAAAGCCATAATTTTTGTGAGATTTTTGAGCCTTTTGAGCATCTATTGATTCCTTTATGTTCACTTTTATTATTGCTTTGAGTGCGTCAGTATTGAACCGTTATTCTAGAACTTGCTTGATTAAATTCGTGAATTTTCCCTTAAACTAGACTCATATATCTTTTTACTAATTTGTTTCCAGATTTTTTAGTCTAGCCAATTAGTACAGTTTATTTGTTAAAGTTTCCCCTGTTGCACTGTTCGACTACTCTGACCTCTCCTCACTACGAATCAATTTTCTCCCTGTACAGAATTCAAATAACCATGCCATTTGTTTCTCTTGAAAGTATATTCACTAAGGAATCTAGAAATATAAACTGTAACTCCTAATTTTTTTTGTACAATTTTTAGTGAATTTATAAATTCAGAATAGGGGATTCAGAAATTGTTCTGACCCTGTCTCACTAAAAGTCAAATATCTCTTAATATACACTTCTTTTGCTTACTCTATTTCTTTCATATGAAAATAGACTCAATAAGATTTAATTCTATGTCTCATTCATCACTTATTTAATTCTATGTCTCATTCATCACCTAATTTCATTTCTCCTATTCTTGGTGGTTTTTCAAGTTCACGTCACTGCTGCTGCTCAATACTATTTTAATGCTAATTTCACTTTTTCATGACTTCTTTGTATTAACTACCATTTAGACATACATAACACCGAAGCATGTTCTTCATTAGCTATTTAATAGCTAATCATTATCAAATATTTACATATCATTCTTTAGCCATGTCATATGGACATACACACAAAATGGCTAAGACCCTATACATACCATAAACTAGAACGTTTGAAAACGAAGATACCCATTTGGTAACTTGATAGTCGATAGTGTGAAGTGGTCTCCGATGACCTCCAACCCGAGCTTGCTTTTAAGTACTCTTAAACACGAGAAAGTGAAAGAAGTATGCTTATAAAGCTTAGTAAGTTCACATGTAAAATAATAAGTATTAGCAATCAATTTAGCTTACTACTATGCTGTCATAATTTGCTTAAATAATGTTTAGTTCTTACTTCCATCTTACTCATCGGTAACCTTACCAAAGGCTCAGAATACAAAAGGCACCTTACTTAATAGCTTGCTTACATACCTGCAACATCTCACTTAACACATGAGTACTCTTTCATAATATAGGCATATTGCCAATCATGTCATAAAGTGTCACAAGCATAACTGAAAACTCATCACTTACTTAATACTTGATAATCTCAATTACTTACAATCTCAATATTAAATAAGCCTTAAATGCATACCTGTACTCTTTCTTCATGTTCTCACCTTGTAGTTTCTTTGACTTACTCTTTTGATTACTCAGGAACCTTTTCCCTTTTTAACTTACCATTGCCATGTCTTGACATGGTCTTACGTGGTATCCTTACCTTATGAACTCACCAATGCCATGCCTTGGCATGGTCTTACATGGGACCTTTGCCTTATTGTAACTCATCAATGCCATGTCTTGACATGGTCTTACATGATTTCCTTGCCTTATAGAACTTATCAATGCCATGCCTTGGCATGGTCTTACATGATATCCTTATCTTAGTTCCAATGCCACATGTGGTCTTACATGGAGTCCTTAATCAATGCCGATGCCATGTCTTGACATGGTTTTACACGGGATCCTTGCCTTGCCAATGCCATGTCTTGACATGGTCTTACATGGTATCCTTAACCGTCAATTCCTCCTTAAATGCCATGTTTTAAACATGGAATTTTTTGTCAATTCTTTCTTAATTGCCATGGTACAACCATGGACTTTTAGATATCAATGCCTTGTCAAGTCATAGCTGAAACATACTTGCTCAAATTCTCAAGATTAGTCGCATAACCCAATAATAACAATACTAATAACAATAATTGCATAATAATAAAATGCTACTCAACTTACATACTTACATTCTCAATCTCATCATATCATCAACTTAACTTATTCTCATCAAACTATGCTAGTCAATACTTTCTTGTTATCATACAAAGCCATAATACAAAATATGGTATTACATATAAATTATACAAGTTCCTTTTCCAATATCGAATTATTATCGAACATTAATCATTATATCTGAAACTCAATACTAAATTATTTACGGCCAAAATATCAATTTATCATTAAAATATGCATAATTAAATGTTTATTAAACATATGAACTTACCTCAATACCAAAATGACCATTTTACAAACTTTCTTGATTTTCGATTTTTCTCTCGTTCTAGGTCAAAATCTTACTTTTTGGGATCTAAAACATCATATTTCACTTATTTAATTAATTTACTATTCAAAACATTCCCTAACTCAAACTTTGCAAAAATTACAATTTTGCTCCTAAACCTTTGCAGAATTATGATTTTGCCTCTAGGCTCAGAAATTAAAATTTATCCATTTTTCTTATGTTTTATTACATGCTGAACATTTTTCCCTTCTATGGAAACATCAAATTCCCACTCTATGATGTACTTATGAACATTAGGTATTTTTACCGATTATGTCGTTTTACTCGTTTTCACTTAAAATCGCTTAGCAAAAGTTATTTAACATAATTTCAAGCTTCATATTCTACCATAAAACATTAAAATAAACACATTTAATCTATGGGTATTTTTCCAAATATGAACCCTGGCATGAATTATTGCTAGAATAAGCTAAATCAAGTTACCGGGACTCCAAAAACGTAAAGAACATTAAAAACGAGGTACGGACTTACTATTGAGATTGAAAAGCTTGGAAACCCTAGGCATGGCTTTCCCCATGCTATATTCGGCCTCCATGAAGAAGATTGACTAATTTTGACTTTATTTTCCCTTTTTAATTCTTTTAATTACAAAATGACGAAAATGCCCTTAAAGGCTTTTCTTTCAAATTTGTCCTATTATTGCCCATTTTTGTCCAAACATAAATATAATGGTCTAATTCTAAATAAGAACCTCCATTTTAAGAACCGATTTCAATAAATCCCCTTTATTATCAAGAACACACATTTTGCTAATTTTACAATTTAGTCCTAATTATCAAATTAGGCACTTAAACAAAAAATTTCTTCACGAAATTTTCACAAAATTATTCAATCAATGAATAAACCTTAAAACTTAATCGAAATAAATATTTTTGACCTCAGATTCGTGGTTTCACAACCACTATTCTGTTTAGGCCCTATTTGGGGATGTTACAGTTAACCAGTCCATTCCTAGAATTATATCAAATTCGTCAAAAGGCAAAAGCATCAGATCAGTAGGAAAACAGATATCTCAAATCAATAACGGCAATTCTTGCAGACTTTATCAACCAAGACACTTTTGCATAAGGGGTTCGATACTCTAATTACGAATTCAGTAGACTCTACAGGCAAAGTCTTACTGTGCACTAGATTCATACATATATAAGAATGCGTTGATCTAGGGTCTATTACTACAATCATAGAAGTATCATAACGAGTAAAAGTACCAGTAATCACATCTGGAGACGAGGCTTCCTCACGAGCTCGGATAGCATAGGCTCTGGCAGGTGCTCTAGCCTCAGATCTAACAACAACATCCTTAGTAGCTCTTTGATCACCACTTGCATTTCCCGTGTTTCTGGAAGACTTACCTCTAGCTGAGGTGTTTCTCAGTCTCGGATTTTGTACATTCTCTTCCTCAACAGGTTCAGAACAATCTCTTACAAAATGGCCCAGAGATCTACATCGAAAACAGGCTCGGTCATTCAATCTACAATTTCCCGGATGTCTTTTACCACAATGTTTACATTCACGTTTCTTAGATCGGACATTCTCGACACTTGCAACAGAAGTAGCAGGAGTTCTGAAATTCGATTACGATCTAGCTCGATCTTGATTCGAATGTCCTACATCAGCCTTTGAACGTCTATGATCATCTCAGAATTTCTTTGACACAGGTTCAAATGATCTACTCGAAGATCTTTTTCTAACATCTCTAGCTTCAGAATCAGCTTTTCTTTTCTCTTTACTTAATTCTTCAGCTTTAGAAGCTCGTTCAATGAGCACTACCATTTCTTTAATCTCCAAAATACCAACTACCAGATGGATATCTTCGTTTAGTCCATCTTCAAACCTTTTGCACATTATTTCTTCATTTGATACACATTCTAGAGCATACTGGCTTAATCTCACAAATTCACTTTCGTATTCAATAACAGACATACGGCCTTGTTTAAGCTCGAGAAGCTCTTTACGTTTCTGATCGATGAATCTTTGACTAATGTATTTCTTCTGAAATTCAGCTTGGAAGAAATCCCAAGTAACCTGTTCACTTGGAACCACAGAATTAAAGTTTTCCACCAATGGTACGCTGTATCTCTCGAAAGTGAAACGGCACATTTTATACATTCCTCAAGATTCAAAGACATTCCATCAAACACTCGTATTGTATTCTCTAACCAGAATTTGGCTATTTCAGCATCATCATTCGTTGTAGCTCGAAACTCTTCAGCCCCATACTTTCTAACCTTATCAACTGGTGGTCTACTTAACAGAACCAGATTCACTGCAGGCATAACAAGAATTTGAGAAGGATTAATAGGAGGTGGAGGTTGTTGTACAGCCGGATTGGTTCTAATGTATTGGGTGAACCAATCATTCATCATCTAATATAAGGCTTGTTTAGCCTCACCATCACGGCTACTCGTAGCCGGTCGAGAATCAGCTTGCACCGTCCCTTACGTGGGAGCAGGTGCATTGCTTTCAACATCGTCAGCTACAGCTCTATCGGGATCCATTGCTATATAAGAGCACATTTCAATGTCAGGATTCATCATACTATCTTAGTTCATAAATATGGCATGTATAGCTAGACTTACATATGCTATGGTAGTCCTAGAATCGACTAAACCATAGCTTTGATACCAATAAAATGTAATACCCCTCTCCCGTAACCGTCGCCAGAATAGGTAAGGGGCATTACTAGATAGATAGAACATTGCAGATCAATGCCGAATCATAGATATCACATAATATTAATGCATAATCAAATCAACAATTTATCCCTTATGGAGGTCTCCAAGACCTAAGACATAATTTTAGATACTAAATCGAACACAATCAGAATTTTTAGAACTTAGAAAAAAATTTTCAATTCTGTTGAGGTCATACGCCCGTGTGACCAGGCTATGTGCCTTACACGGGCACCAAACTCTCCCATGTAATCTAGCCGTGCCATAACAGAGTATATATACTGACTTTTACACATGGCCAACAGACACGACCTTGTGCCATGGCCGTGTGATACTTAGCTAGCTACTGACTTAAGCCCACGGCCATATGACACGCCCATGTGTCTTAACCGTATGGTCTTAAGAGGTTACTACTTTGCATACACGGCTACAAGGCACGCCCGTGTTCACTGACCGTGTGGCACAATGCAGGCTTGGTTTAAGCCAGCTTGCCACCCCTTTTTGGGTCATTCCGACAAGCAACATTAAACAACATTTGTACTAAATTTTTCAGTCAATTCTATGCTCAAAACATGCTTAAACTTGCCATTTCCTTAACTTGGCATATTTCAAAATGACCACCACATACAAGGCCATATAACCATTATAAGCATACAAAATTTGGCATCACAAACCATTTACCAAAACTAAGCGTAAACATACCATTTGCTAGCCAACTCTCATGGCATAACCTATATACATATCAAAGCTTAAACACATACACATTCTAGCTTATACATGCCATACTTAAAAATATTTACACTTTCAAAAGTACCAAAATAAGTTCGATAGTATGGTGACAATCCTCGACTATCCCTGAGCCTTCAGTAGCTACGATGACTGTAAAACAGACAAAAATCACACAGAGTAAGCTACAAAGAGCTTAGTAAGCCAAATACGATTGGTTTAACTATTAAATCATATAAAGTACAAATCAACAGCAAGAATTCATAACCATTTCATAGAATAGCTCATGAGCCTAACTATGCTAATTTTCTTGTATACATGTCATGTTTCATTTCCATGATTTCATACATACTTCGCATTCATTATTTCACAGAAACAGAGTCTTTCATATCCAAAAATTTAGTACGATACAAATGTTCTTGTGTAGATTATACATTTCATATATTCATTCCCATGTCGTACTCTATCATCAGACGGTTCAGAAACGATACAGATACTCATAAATGGGTACAATGCCGACGTCCTAGACGTGGTCTTACATGTAATTCAATATCGATGCCTCTGTCCCAGACAGGGTTTTAGATAAATTTAGATACGATTTCAATGTCTCAGACATGGTCTTACACGTAAATCTCAAATCGAGGCCTGTGTCCCAGACACGGTCTTACACGATATCTCAAATCGATGACAACGTTCCTTTAGAAACATACAGAGCTTTTCAGATACTAGCATATTATCAAAATTTACTCGAAATTCATTCATCAGGCTCTCACAGCCGTCCAATATAGATTATAATTAGTATATACAATGTTCAATCAATTTAACATGTAATTGTATTTTGACTTACCTCGTACGAATTTCGGACTGAAACGAGCCAACTATTCAACTATTTTGGACTTATCTCGATCTAAGTCTAATTTCCTTTGTTCTTGATCTAATACAGTTCAAATTCAACCATTCAATCATTCATTTCATTCAAAATAATCCATGAACACATATTTAGGGCATTTTGCATTTTAGCCCTTACATTTTCACACTTTGACAATTTAGTCCATTTTTCGCAAAATCACAAATATGAAAAATTCACCAAGACTATAGCTTGGTTGAATTTACATAGCTTCCATACAAGCCCAAATAACATATTTAATTCACAATTTAGTCCTTCAAAACCTCATTTTCACAAATTAGCCCAAATAGCTTTATTCCATAAAAAATTCAAGAACAGAGCATGTTAATCTCACATATATCTTTCATAATCCATATAAAAACATTACAAAACTCATATAATCATCAATGGCACATTTCATAATCTTCAAAAAAAACAGAAATTCAGACATGGGTTTTGAAGAACACAAAGCAACGATCACAGAAACGTAAAAATTATCAAAAACAGAGCAAAACACATACTCGAATCAAGCTTCCAAAGTGCCAAAATTTCAAAAACTCAAAACCCCTCTTTCTTTCTTAAGTTTTGGCTGAACAAGATGATAATATGGCCACCTTTTGTTTTGTTTTTTTATTTAAGCTTTAATTTACAAATTAAAAAAATAACCTTTATTATAAAACATTAAATTCACCTAACACATGTCCAATATTGTCCACTTACTTTATCAAGTTTTAATAAAAGGAAAGTTTTGTGCATAATCTTAATCAAATGCTAATTTATGCAATTCTTAAAACTTAATGTCATGCAAGCAATTCATGCAGATCAGAGTGAAAAGTCCCAAGCTAAAGTCGCATTCCACAATCCATACACAAACTTATCACAATCCCAAAATAAAAAATATATATTAAGATAAACATTAATTACTTTAGTTTAAAAAGGACTCCAAGAAACTCCTCATCGAATCCAAACCTCGGTGTTATTTGTAAAATAAAAAAACTAGAGGGGAGTGAGCTATAAAGCTCAATGTGAGTATTAACTTAAGTAATAAGCAGGAATTCAATATGCAAATCATGTAATAATGAACACACAATTATCATAAAAATTAATCAATTCTCTTTAAGCACATGATCGTGGTAATGTGATTTTTAAAAAATAGTTTCTTTTAAAGCATCCTACCCATCACCGTGACACTCCAAAATTGAGTCCCCAGAAATCATCCATCCAAACACTCCAATTTGTGCACAAGTCACCAATAATGCAGACAAGCTGCCAGTAATGTGGTCAAGCTACCAGTAATGCAAATAAACTGCTAGTAGTGCAGACAAGCTGCCAGTAATGTAGATAAACTGGCAGTGATGCAGACAAGCTACTTATAATATGGACAATGTAATATCCCGAATTAGGGCCTAGTTAGAATTGTGGTTTCGAGACCACAAATCTGAGATAGAAATAATTATTTTATGGGTGTTATGAGGTCCATGATATATATGCATGCCTGTGTGAAAATATCATGAAAAATTTTACCGATAAGGTGTCCAATTGAGTTATTAGGACTAAATTGTAGGGATAAAATATCAAAGTTATAATGGAAGGGCATTTTGGTCCATTGGTTAACACAAGAATTAAAAGTTAAAATAGTCAAAATTTGTGTCCATCATCATCCTCCTTGGCCGAATTTCACAAGAAGCCATAGCTAGGGTTTCTTTCAACTTTAAAGCTTAAAGTAAGTGCATTCTAGCCCCATTTCTAATGTTCTTTATATTTTTGAAATCCTCGTAGCTCGATTTAGCTATTTCTACCCTTAATTTGAGCTAGGGTTCATGTTCAAAAACATACCCATGAATGACATGCTTGTGCTTTGATGTCTAATGGAAGAATATGGAGGTTTGAGGTGTGATAAACAACTTTTACTATGTGCTTTTTGGTGAAATTGATAAAAAGGACCTAATTGTAAAGGTTGTAGAAACTATGTGTAAATGTGTGAATAAATGAAAAATGTGGGTTGGTATAAGAGGGAAAATGATTCGTCTAGGTTTGAATAATGAGAAAAATAGGTACTTTTCATTTTACGATCCTAAGGGCAATTTTGTAATTTTGTAAAATTTTAGGGGCAAAATTGTAATTTTGTCATATCATGATTTTTGGACTGAAATGAATAATGCATGTATTAAATAAGCTAAATGTGCTATTATAGATCAAGAGGGACGGGGATAGACCTTGACCAAGGAAAAGGCAAGGTTATGGACTAAATCGCAAATTTTCCATATTTTGCACCGAGGTAAGTTGTGTGTAAGTATTTCAAGAACTCCAATATTATGTACCTAATATTTGGCATTATATGAGACATGTATGTATGCCTTAATGAAATTGACTTGTGATGATCCAATGGGAGTTTAGTGATAGCCTCGTGTCTCGGAAGCCCAGGTGACCTAAAGGAATACTTAGGACTTGGATATCGTGACACCATACTAAATGTGTGCCTATGTAAGAACATTTTTGGGACATGACATCGGCGATGATATATGTGCCTGTGTAAGACCATGTCTGGGACATGGTATCGACAATGATATGTTTGCCAGTGTAAGACCATGTCTGGGACATGACATCCATGATGATATGTGTGCCAATGTAAGACCATGTCTGAGACATGGCATCAACGATGATATATGGATTCATGTAAGACCAAGTTGGGGACATGGAATTGGTACTTTATTTGGTGTATGACAATCCCGAGTGTTCTTTAGTATTCTAGTGGTTCAACGGGCCATTCAAGATGTTGGGTTAAGAAGTGCAGTGATATGAGTAAGAATATAGGTACAGGTATGTACGTAAACCTCTTGAGTATTAAACCCGATTCATGATGGGAAATTTAGCATGAGTAAAAAGAGTAAGATAAGCTTGATGTTTAATGATATTTAATGTCAATTTTGACTACGTTCCTGTGTGTAGTATGATATTATGGTGATAATTGATAATATGTTTAATCCATGAATATGTTGACTTATGTTGTTTATTATTTACATGTAACTTGCTAAGCCCTGTGCTTACCCTTCTTTCCTTTCCCTTTTCTTTTAGCATCGTCAAGCTAGCTCGGGGATCGTGGACATTGGAGCTTGAGTCACACTATCAACAAATCTTTTGCGGTATAATTAGTTTATTACATTTAAGTATGGCATGTATAAGGGACTTAGTATTTAGTTATATGTATCATATTTTTTAGCAAAAGTGATGGCTCCTTTTGGTATATTATTCCATTTTGTATATGGCCATGAAATATGGCTCATATTGATTATTGGGTTGAAATCCCTAAATATTGTTACATGCATGAGATGTGTTATTATTTTTGTAGTGTGTGCCATATGGTTAATAAAATGTGGAATTTATGCTCGATGGATAAATGATGCCAATTGGTATGGTCACTATATTAATAAAGGTAAAGAAATGTATCAAATGAACTTAACAAGTCAAAGAGTCCTAATTAGGTAAACTTGATATGTATTTATCATGCATGAGTTAAAGCTATGGATGTTTAAGTAACCCTTTTATACGATGTCAACCACCATTGGCATGTGAGTGTGTGTTGGGGTTGTTAAAGGTGACAAGAGGGCTTGGAAAATAGCCTCAATATTGTCCATACGGGTAGACACACAGGCATGTGTCTAGGCCGTGTGACACACACGGTCAGCCCCATGGACGTGTAGTCCGACCGTGTGTCCCCTGTACCCTACTTTTAAAAGTTAGTATGCATGGTAGTAAACACACGAGCCGAGACACAGCCGTGTGGAGGACACAGACTTAAGACATGGGCATGTGCCCAGGCCGTATGAAGTCTTCACCTTAAATGCAAAAATTAAATTCGCCACATAGCCTAGCACACGGGTGTGTGACTTGGCCGTGTGGTATTTAATTTATGCTGACATCATAAACAAAGAGTTACATGGCCTTTGGACATGGGCGTGTCAAGGGCACACGGGCGTGTCCTTATGCCCATACAGGCGTGTGACCCTGTTTTAAGAAATTTTTTCTAAAGTTCACAGTTTAGTCCCGAACCACCCCCAATGTATGTTTTGGGCCTTGTAGGCCCATATAAGGGACAATATGCATGTTCTTGAATAAATTTTAAAGTTGAACGAAATTTTATGGCCCGATTTTACATAGTAGTGTATGTTCAAGTCCAGTAACGCCTCGTACCCTGTACCGGCATTGGACACAGGTAAGGGGTGTTACAGACAAGCCACTAATGATACAGATAAACTGCCATTATTTCCTCCTTACACATGTCGGAACCCCATGCATGTCAAGTGGCCACAATAAATACATTTTCACTTTGTTACAGAATAACAAATTAGTAATGTAAATCATGCTCATTGGGTAACACCCCAAACCCGGCTTGGACATTATGGCCAAATCTGGCGATGTCACATTGAAGTATTTTTCGTAAAATGCGATATAGTTGAAAAATCTGTTCTATAATTAATCTCTTATTAAATCTCCATTTATTTGAAAACATTATTTATTGCAGAAGCTTTTAAAACTTGTAGAGTAACGTGGTGTTTTGGGAAAAACATTTATCTTTTTGAAAACACGTGCCTTTTCCTACTGTAGCAGTTATAAATCAAAACAATTAAAAATCTCAAAATAAAATCCAAAGAGGCCTTATTACAATAAAATACCCCAAAAATAAAATAATAATACTTAAAAATCAAACATGATAGTATCGAGGGTTGTGTGGCCACCTTTGAGTCCCTCGCAGCACCGATCTGGCCAAGGCTTGGGATTACCTATATAGATAAACAGATGGGTGAATTGACGAAAACTCAATGCGTAATCCCATATACGAAAACAGTCAGAAAACAAACACAGTCTGGGCCTAAGCCTTTTTTAGTAACAATGACGATATCAGTTTGGGCTTTAGCCCAATTCAATACAGAAATAGTCATATGTTTGGGACTTGGCCCATTGCTGTAACAGTAAACAATGCAATAATAGTAAATAGTGCAGTAATAGTAAGCAATATGCAAGTCCTACCCATCTAGCCTCTACACTCCATCTCTGTCCAACCCTACACTCCATGTGGGGATATAATCAACCCACCCATCCCTACACTCCAGAATTAGCACTGGTTGCGGCACTAAACAGTATTTGCAGCAGAGCTGCTAGTATAATAGGCTTAGAGCCATCAGTGACTTGCAGTAGAGCTGCCAGTATAATACACTTCCTCCAAACATAATAAACCCATCCCCATGCAGTGCATCACACAATCATGTCATGTCATATCATATCATAGAATCATACATGTATCCATTACAGTTTAAATAGCATGCTAAAATACGATCATACATGTATGTATAAACATATATACAACACATAGAGGTAAAACAATCATCTTACCATAAAAGGGAAAAATAGTCATTTTACCTCATAAGGGAAAAATAGTCATTTTACCCCATAAGGGCAAAACAATCATTTTACCTCATAAGGGAAAAATAGTCATTTTACCCCATAAGGGCAGAATAGTCATTTTACCCCATAAGGGCAAAACAGTCATTTTACCTCATAAGGGTAAAACAGTCATTCCATCGATTAAGGGTCCAGGTATGTTTATCGACCCAACAAAAGGTCCGCAACCGTCTCGGGTGATCCGTGCAACCTTAACAGTCAAACAGTGAAAATGGGCCCAAGGCCTATGTTGCGAGCCAATTTGGGCCCATACACCCGTGTGGCCCACATAGCCCAGAAATGGCCTTGGCCGTGTGGATTACGTAGCCTGGCCCAATATTCACCACACGTCAGTGTGGTTTACCTGTGTACGTGGGGCCCACACGACCTATGAAATCACTTATGGATGGCCTAAACTATCTTACACCCATGTTTAGGCGTTCGGATTACCACACGATCAAGCGCAAAGCCCGTGTGGCATCAACGGTCAACTATTTTGGCTTTTGCCAATTTACCATTTTGGCATGTTGTTACACACTTGTTTGCGAAAGTGTACACACCACTCTAGAGCATTGCAACCTAAATTCAAACATAATGCACCATTAGTCCCTTCATGATAGTGTTACAAGACTCCCCTGAATTTACTTATCCAAAAAGAATAGATTATCACCTGCCTCAATCAACCGATTTAGGCTTACACCCTTTCACCGCTACAGGAACTGATTACAGGCCCTTCGAGAATTCCTGCATACCAACCGAAACCTATTAACCTAAAACATTATTACTCGCATAAACCATTTGAACCAATGTATGCCACTTACCCAAAATGCAAAGCCGAATATAGGGAAGGGAAACAATCGGCCTATTACCCCTAAAAGATCACCCACTACAACAGAGGCAATAGCTTATCGTGACACACCCCTAGCCATTAATGGCACCAAAAGAAAATATTGTTAGAAGAAAACTATTAGAATGACAGAAAGAGAAAGATAGAAAGTAATTGAATAGTCATAGTTACCACTAAAGTCGGCAGAGAGCAATAAAGAATCGACACAGTAAGGGTGAAAGAACTAGCAATATTCGATCAAGTAAAAATTGATTTGGGGTGAGGGTGAGAAGGATGAGTCGGTCAAGAAGGGACCAATTGAGAGAGAGGAAGGAAATATTTGGCAAAATTCTGAATAGGTAGAGGAGAGAAAAAGAATCAGTTTGACTGGAGGTTTCCAAGGGAACACCAAGTCGAGAAAAAATGGACCCGAAAGGTATTCGATATGACCAAGAACGAAAAGATACTACCCACACTCTTAGCACAAATCGGCCTCCAAGAAAGAAAAGAGCCAAAGTGCTTCAAGCAATCGAATTAGAGAGTAAAAGACTACCCAAAGCCGAATTCTGAGAAGCCAGAATTCTTATTCGGCACACACTTCTCATTCCTTTCAAAATCCTGAATTTTCCTCCCTAAATCACTCAAAGTATCCACCAAATCCACTCCTCAAATCTCTCCTCCAATCTCTCAACCATCCAATTAAAATTCCAAAACAACTCTGCAGTATTTCGGTCAAACTCCACTAACCACACGACATAGGCAGAAAAATAAAAACCCAATTGCACAAACCAGGACTCAAACTTCAGACCTCAGGTAACCATAGCACGCCACTTATCCCCTAGACCAGCAGGCCCTTCCTGTCATGTTATACCCATATTTATTTAAAAGCCTACTGCCTAGAGACAGTGCTTACTCCTTTAAAAACAAAACTTTTGCCCCTGCCCAGGCTTGAACCCAAGACTTCTCAGGCAGTTCCTAGAACACTTGACCATTGAAGCAAATACACACTTGTGTTACTTTCTTGCACCACTAAACATTTATGAACAGCCTCCTAACTGTTCCCGTGCTCAAGACCTAATACTTCTAGGCCCAAATTCGGGGCGTTACACATCGAATCAATTAACACTTAGTATCACATAGGCATATATTGACGTGCAAACAACATATTATCACAATGTTTCAAAACATCACATTTTAACAGTCATGAATAATCATGTATTCCATAATATCACATAACATTAGAATGAGAACCACATGCTTTTCAAATCAGCAATAAACGTAACACACAACATACTTTCACAAAATAGTCACTTTAGAACCACTTTTATTATACATTTTGACAGATTTATTCTCCCATTTTAGAATACTTAAAGTATCTGCATAAAAAAAAGATTAAGTAATAATATTTTATTTAGGCATTTTTAATAACATATATAACTTGTATTAAGTTAGACCCACACCTAATCTAAGCAACTCCAATGTAAAAAACTCCTTCTAATGCTGACATCTAGATTTAATTAGATCTATCTCGGATCTAAAAAAATGAATAATCTATCATTAAATCATCAATTAAGTTATCCTTTTAAATAAAAATGATTTAATCTTGATTTCCAATACCACACTTAGGCTTATACGACTAGAATCGGAGATGTGATTCACTTCCCAAAAGGCAAAAGTGTTCCAGATTGTTAGCAAGCGATCCTTCAACACACGAATAATATATGAGATGTTAATATCGAAGAAAAGCAACATCTAACACTACTTTTACTACATTTGTCCGTTGATAAAAATGATAAAGTAGAGATTACCTATTGTAACACCCCTAACCCGTATCCGTCGCCGGAATAGAGTTACGAGGCATTACCGAACAATACACATTTTTTACATACATAACATATACATTTATGCATTCATATATAAAATCTATTCAAATCATTTACATTGTCCCTTATAAGGCTTTACTAGACCTTAAAACATGCTTAGAAGTGGTTCGTGACTAAATCGATAACATTTGCAAAGTTTGAGAAACTTAGAAAATTTTTCCACATTAAAGGGTCACACGCCTGTGTGAAAAGGCCATGTGCCTCACACGGCTACCAAACATGCCCATGTCACAGGCCGTCTGAAAACAGGGCATACATACTGACTTGTACCACACGACCGAGGACAAGCCCATGTGCAACGACCGTGGGAAAATTGGAGGGGTTACTGACTTGGGTCACACGGCCGACCACACACCCATGTGCTAGCCCATGTGCCACACACGGCTAGTAACATGACCGTGTGTCACACACGGCCATATTCAAACATACCAAATCATTAATCCAAAATCATCACAACTTACATAGCTACTAAATGCATTTACTCATCAAATTATCATCTATATTATGACACAAATTGCACCATATCATCATCTGAAAATCAAACCACAATATGCCAATATTCCAAGCATTAATACACCAACTTACAACTATCTAAAATAACCAACACATAACCACATCAAGCAAGCCAACATATAAGGCATTATATACATCACATAAGTATCACTTACCAAACACAATTCAAGCCAACTTAAATGGCCATACATACCAAGATTTACAAGGCAAATCTCATGCCTAATATTATAACTCAAAACATACTAATATAACACTAGACTATACATACCATATACCATATATAAAAAGCTCCCAAAAGTACCAACGAGATGATCGATAGTGTGATGACATTTCCTGACGATCCCTGAGTCTGAGCTAGCTTCAATAATCTATAAAATAGGGAAAAAAACACACAAAGTAAGCTTCAAGAGCTTAGTAAGCCATATACAAATAAAGTTATCTCATGAATTAATATCATTTCCATCAATTAAGCAAGATACAAATATTCACATCTAAAAACACATTCAAGTTCACAAACCTTTCTCATTATACACATATTCAATATCATAATTGAATTCATCAAATGTTTTCCTTTTCAAAACTCATATGAATCTCGTACGTACCTGAGTTGTTTAACTCATTCGCACATTCTTTCTCGACTTAGTTTGCCCGTTGAACCATTTAGACTCGTTAAGGATACTCGACAATCACATATAGCTCGTACGATGCCATATCCCATATATGGTCTTACATGTTATCACATATTGATGCCATTGCCCTAGACAGGGTCTTACATGTAATCGACTAATGATGCCAATGTCCCAGACATGGTCTTACACGTAATCATAATACAATGCGAATGTCCCAGACATAGTCTTACACGTAATCTCATCTCAATAACCTAATGTCATGACATTCGTATCCTATACTATTCCTAAGGTTCATACGGGACTTTCGAATGTCGTAACTCTATCGATTCTTGCTCGTAATTGTTCTTTCGAGGCTCATAATAATTCAATGACATGTAAACACATATAATTCAATTTAAAGACATTTATTTGCATATGAACTTACCTCGTAGTCAGAATAGAAGGACTGGATCAACTATTCAATAACTTTCAATTTCCCTCGATCTAAATTCGATTTCTTTCGTTCTTGATCTATATATATTAAAAAACAATCCATTTAATCACCAACTCAATCAATTTAATCCACAACATATATTTGGGCATTTTTGCACTTTAGCGCCTAAAGTTTTACATTTATTCAACTTAGTCTCTATTTCACAAAAACACAAATTACACAAAATTTGACAAAACCCATGCTTGGCCAAATTCTCTATAGGTCTTTAGCAGCCCATAATTTTCAACAATTCACATATTTAAGCCTACATTTTTATCATTTTGCAAATTAATCACTAATATACATTTTTACTCAAAACCACTTTACAAAACATGTATATCAAACACCAAGCTTCCATATTTCATCATCAAATATCCAAAAAGACATGAACTCATCAATGTCAACTTTAAAAATCATTAACACTTTCAAAATTTGAGGCATGGGCTAGCTAGAATACGAAGCAATGATCACAAAAACATAGAAATCATAAAAAACCGAACAAAAATCACATACCAATTTAAGCTCAGAAATGCCGAACCCTAAGAAGCTTCAATGGATGTTTCTTTTCTCTATATTCGGTTGAAGATTGATGAAGATGACAACTATTTTACATTTTGTTTTATTTTATTGTACTTAATACATAGTTTACAAAATTAACCTTTAATTAAACATAAATAAATCATCTATTTCAAGGCTATTTATGTCCATTTCCACTATCAATGGACTAATTACATCATAAGGACCTCAGCTTTAATAAGCCATAGCAATTAGACATCTTTATCAAATAGAATGCAACTTTTGCATTTTACATGATTTAGTCATTTTCTCAAATTAGCCACTTAAACGATAAAATTATTTCACGAAATTTTCACACATACATATTCACATACTGTAAACACATAAAATAATATTACAATAATTTTTTGACATCAGATTTGTGGTCCCAAAACCACTATTCTGACTTGGCTAAAATCGGGCTGTTACAACTCTCCCCCCTTAGGGATTTTCATCCCCGAAAATCTTACCAGTGAATAGGTTTGGATATTGCTTTCTCCTAGCATCCTCAGTTTCCCACATAGCTTCTTCTACCCCGTGTCGATGCCATAATACTTTCACTAATGCTATTCTTTTATTTCTCAGCTTTTTGATATCACAAGCTAGAATTTTGATTGGTTCTTCACTATACGATAAATCTAACTGAATCTTGACTTCTGTCTGGTAAATAACATGCGAAGGATCAGATCTGTATCTTCTTAGAATCGATACATGGAATACATTTTGAATCTTTTGTAACTTAGATGGTAATGCTAGCCGACAAGGAACTGGTCCAACTCACTCGATAATCTCATACGGCCTAATGAATCTCAGACTCAATTTGCCTTTACGACCAAATCGAAGTATTTTCTTCCACGGAGATACTTTCGAAAACAATCTATCCCTGATTTGAAACTTAATATCTTTCTGATTCAAGTTTGCGTATGATTTCTGATGATCTGACGCTGCTTTTAGACTATCACGAATTACTTTTACTTTTTCTTCTTTTTCTCTTCTCAAATCAACCTTTTGAATCTTATTATCGCTAAGTTTAGTCCAGTACAACGGTGTTCGACACTTTCGACCATATAAAGCTTCATAAGGTGCCATTTTAATACTCGATTGAAAACCGTTGTTATACACGAATTCAATCAACGGTAGATACTTTTCCCATGTGCCTTTAAACTCAAGAATACAGCAATTCAACATATCCTCGAGTATCTGTATAACTTTCTTGGATTGATCATCCATCTGTAGGTGAAATGCAATACTAAAATGTAGTTTTGTACCCAATTCATCTTGCAATTTCTTCCAAAATCTCGATGTGAACCTCGGATATTTATCTGAAACAATAGAAATTGTAACACCCCTTACCCGTATTCGACGTCAGAACAGGGTACGAGGCATTACCGGACATAAACTCACACAATCATACAAAACCAAGACATGAATTTCTGTCCAATTTAAAACTTTCCATTCACATGTAAATTGTCCCTTATATGGGCCCTCGAGGCCCAAAACATACATTAGGTGTAGTTTGGGACTAAACCAAGAACTTTCAGAACTTTTACAACACTTAGAAAATTTTCTTTTTTTAGGGAGTTTCACGCCCATGTGGCTTGGGACACGCCTGTGTCCTCAGCCTTTGTTACTCTCTGTTTATGACGTCATCAGCAAAATAGGGGCACACGGCCAAGCCACATGCCCATGTGCTAAGGACGTGTCCTTCAACGGCTAGGACGCACGGCCGTGTCTCTGCCCGTGTGTTTACTACTAGGCATTCAGTTTTACCTAATTAGGGCGTAGGGGACACATGGCCAGATCACACACCCTTGGGGCTGACCGTGCGTCACACACGGCCTAGACGCATGCCGTGTGTCTACCCGTATGGATAAATACATGGCTATTTTCCAAGCCAATTGTCACCCTTATTTGCACAAACACATACATGACTTCAAGGGCACTTAACATGGCATAATTGAGCACTTAAAACATACGCAAATAAGACATGATCATGATCATCCATCTTTACTAATACATGCATAAAACTTCATACTTTGTCAAGCCAAATTTATAAATTTGCTTGCACTAAGAGTTGAAGTTTACTTCCATTTAACATACTCATGTCTTAGTTATTATCATGTCACTCACACACAATTCCATCATCAAACATCCATAGTCACATCCACAATTCATCGATGCCAAACAATTTTAACCACATCATGTATGACCTTGGCACATGCATGCATATATGAATAGGTTTACAACCAAATAATCAATATGAACCATATCTCATGGCCATATACAAAATGAATCACCAAATCACTGTAAGCCAACACACTTGGCCAAATTAATAATGACATAATTTATCAAAAGACGAAGTCCCTATACATGCCATAAACTTAAAATACTTGTGTTCACTTATACACAAATGATTGCTTGATAGTGTGATGGCATCTCCGGCAATCTCCAACCCGAGCTAGCTAATTTAACCTATAAGGCATGGGAAAGGAAGGGGGTAAGCTATATAGCTTAGTAAGTCCATATGAAAATAATGAGCAACTCATGCTAGTCATATACTATGCTTGACAATATAAGCACAAGTTAATATAAAAATAGCTATAAATCTCAAGGTTGTAATATAACCTATTTACATGTTTACTCTCTTTTGATTTATCAAAATAATTTAACATTACTCGACTTTCAGTCTAGCAGCCATAATTTCTCCATTGTAGCATGTTTCATAATTAGCAGATCATTTTAAACATCTTAGTAAAATTACACGTTACTTATGTATATTCATGTTTTCATGCATGTAGCTTAACATATTTCAAATTGTAATAACAATTTCTTTCCATACTTTCTTAACCGTTTTAATAGGATATTAGGCCAATATTTCCTTTCACTCATAACCAATAAATCACAATTCAAATGAACAACATTTACTATCTCACCAATCAATTGGGCCTCTAAGGCCTAACATATAGTCATCAATCCTGTTTCCATGCATTTATACATCATGACCATAAATCAACAATCATAGGGCTATCTCAAAGTCACTTTCATAGTGATCATCACTCACAATAACATGAAATCAATACTTAAAATCTTTACATACATACCTGTACCATCTCGTAACATAACCACTTACTTTTTCATCTTTGGCATACCCGTTGAACACTTGGAATACTAAATGGATACACGGGAAGTCTTTGAACATAAGTGCCATATATGTAGCTAAAGCTACCTCATATCTCATATCAGATGAATGCTAACTCTCGAGCAAATCTCAGGCCTGCTCACACAAGTTGATGGTCAAGACGTAACTATGCAGTACTGCTCACATAAGTTATCAAGTATCAGCAGCACATGCCAGACTACCCAGCCACTAGCAGAGTATGAGACCATTACCCAGATCACATAATCACACATCTATCACAAATATCCTTAGTAACATGTCACTCGTATCCTATTTTATTCCCAATGTTCGAACGTGATCTTTCCCACTTATCTAAATTTCGTCAGATACAACCATAGAACCAATCATGTATTTCATACATTATCAAAGCATTTAGAATATTTAAAATACAAACATAACATAGCATTATTTACATACGAACTTACCTCAACACCAAAATGACAAAAAGGGACCTAACCGTCAATTACTCGTTTTCCCTCGTTCTAAACCTGAACTTTGTTTTTCTTGATCTAAAATATCACATTTAACTTATTTAATCATTATACTAATCAATTCAGCACAAAAATCATATTTGGAAAAATTATATTTTGCCCCTAAACTTTGTCATATTTACACTTTTACCCCTAAGCTTGTAAAATGATTTCCATTCAATTTCTTTGTACTTTAAGCCTAGCCGAACCATTTTCATAACTATAACAGCCCACAATTTCCATTAAAACACACTTTTATGACACATTTTATAACTTTTACAAATTAGTCTTTTTAGGAATTTTTACCGAAAATCACTTAGGAAAAGCCGTTTCTCTAACCATAAACATGCATTTTCTACCATTAATCATCAAAATACACATATGTTCATCATGGGTCAAACCCTAGACTTTAACCATAACATAAATTAATGATAGAAATAGATAGATCTTGTTACGAGGATTTCAAAAACGTAAAAATCATTAAAAACGCGGCTAGAACGGACTTACAATCGAGCTTGGAAGCTTGGAAAACCCTAGCCATGGTTTCTTCATGTAAAATTCAGCCAAATAAGAAGATGGACAAGAAATTTTGGCTTTTATTTTGTTTATTAAGTCATTTAATTACAAAATGACACCCAAACTTAAAAACAATTCTATTTCACCTATTTCATGTCCATTTTTGTCCAACAAATTATTCAATGGTTTAATTACTATTGGAGGACCTCCAATTTAAAATTTCATATCAATTGGAAACCTAAAGCTTCTAGAAGTTAAGTTTTGCACTATTTACGATTTAGTCCTTTTGACTAAATTGAGTGCCAAACGTCAAAATTTTCAAACGAAATTTTCACAAAATCATTCCGTGAAATTGTAGACCATAAAAATATAATAAAAATAAATTTTCTTACATCAGATTTGTGGCCTCGAAACCACTATTCCGATAGACCCTAAATTGGGCTGTTACAGAAATAGGTACTCCGTGTAATCTCACAACCTCGGAGATATATAACTCAGCTAAATTTTCAAGTGAATAGTCCGTTCTTACCGATTGCATCTTTCTTGCTCGGAGATAAAAGCAAACCCGAAACAAAATCAATAGTCACTCTATCCCATTTCCACTCAGGAGTCATAATCGGCTGTAATAAACCAGATGTAACACCCCTAACCCGTAACTGACATCAGATTAGGGTTACGAGGCATTACCAGGCAGGCAAAACATTTCAGACAAATTTAGAATCACAGATACTATTTAACATCATTTCATAAATAATCATCTCTAATAATGGTCTACGAGACCTAAAATATATATATTTAAAGAAAGGTCGGAACTAAACCGAACTTATTCAGAATTTTCAGAACTTAACCAATTCTTTCATACTATTAAAGTCACACGCCCGTGTGACTAGGCCGTATGGTACACGGGTTACTAGACACGCCCATGTGAACCAGCCATGCCAAAAATAGGTCCTATACTAACTTTTTCACACAGCCATATGACACGCCCGTGTGTCGAGACCGTGTGATTCTTAGAAGAATACTGCTTTTCTTACACGGGCACAAGGCACGCCCGTGTACCCTGACTGTGTGGCACCAAGAAGGCTTGGTTAAAGCCAATTGCCACCCCTTTTTGGGTCCAATCCTACAAACAATAATATACAACATTCACACCAAAATTTCCAACCAATTTCATGCTTATGAATGACCAAAACACATTAGAAATTAGCACATTACAAACATACACCAAAACTATACACAACTCATCATTGTTAGCAACTCCCATGGCATAATATATACACATCAAAACTTATATACATAGACCTTCTAGCCTATACATGCCATACTTTAAAATATTTACACTTTCAAAAGTACCAAAATGAGATCGATAGTGTGGTGACAATCCTCGATTATCCCCGAGCCTTCAGTAGCTACGATAACTGTAAAACAGACAGTAAACACATAGAGTAAGCTACAAAGAGCTTAGTAAGCCAAATACAATTGGTATAATTACTAAAGCATATATGTACCATTCAACCATCTAGATTCATAACCATTTCATAGAATAATTCATAAACTTAACCATGCTCCTTTGTTTGCATATATGTCATGCTTCATTTCCATACATATTTCACAAAGACAGAGTTTTCATATTCAGAAAATTTAGTATGATACAAACGTACCTGCATAGGTTATACAATTCATATACTCAATCTCAGATTTCGTACGCTATAATCAAACGGGTCAGAAATGATACAGATTCTCATAATCAAGTACAATGCCAACTTCCTAGACATGGTCTTACATGTAATTCAATATCGATCCCTCTGTCCCAGATAGGGTCTTACACCAAATAAGATACGATGTCGATGTCCCAGACATGGTCTTATACATAAATCTCAATCGAGGCCTGTGTCCCAAACATGGTCTTACACGATGTCATAGACAGATGTCAACTTTGCTTAGGAACATACAGAGTTTTTCAGATATTAACATGTTATCATACTTTACTCCAAAGATATACATTAGGCACTCAAGGCTATCCAATACAGATTACAGTTTATATGGGAAAAAATTATTTCAATTAACACGTAATTGTAATTTGACTTACCTCGTACGAATTTCGGACGAAACGAGTCCATTATTCAACTATTTTGGACTTCCCTCGATCTAAGTCCGATTTTCTCTATTCTTGATCTAATACAATTCAAATTCAACCATTCAATCATTCATTCACTCAAAATAATCCATGAACACATATTTAGGGAACTTTTCATTTTAGCCCTTACATTTTCACACTTTGACAATTTAGTCCATTTTTCACAAAATCACAAATATGCAAAATTCACCAAGACTATATCTTGGCCAAATATACATAGCTTCCATACAAGTCCAAATAACATAATTAATTCATAATTTAGTCCTTCAAAACCCCATTTTCATAAATTAGTCCAAATGACTCTATTACATCAAAATTCAAAGACAAAACTTCTAACCCATCTACCAAGCCTTCATAATTCATCCAAAAACATTTCAAAACTCATAATATCAACAATGGCATCTCATGTAATCTTTAACAGAAATAGAAATTCAGACATGGGCTTTGAAGAACACGAAGCAACAATCATAGAAACGTAAAAATTACTAAATATCGAGTCAAAATAGACTTACAATTGCTTCCTCAAAGTGCCGAATTATTTTTAGGATTCAAACATTATTTCCATGGTAATATTCGGCCAAAAATGATGAACATGTAAAACCATTTCATGCTTTATTTTATTATAATTACATTTATTAAACCATTTACTAAAATACCCTTGCATTTAAACATTAATAAACCATTTACCAATGTCCAATAAGGTCATTTAATACATTACATGGTCAATTAACCACATAAGGACCCATTAGTCCAAAGCCATTTCAGATACATACTTTAAACATGTAGCATGCTAATTTCACTTTTTATGCGATTAAATCCTTTTTGTATAATTGAGCATAAAAACAGACAAATTAAATCACATAAATTTTCATAGATGTAGATTCACATATCACACACATAGAAAATAATATTAAAATATTTTTTAGACTCGTATTTATGGTCCCGAAACCACTATTCTGACTAAGGTCAAAACCGGACTGTTACAATTCTCCCCTCTTAGGGATTTTCATCCCCGAAAATCTTACCAGTAAACAGATTCAAATATTGTTGTCTCATTGAATCTTCTGGCTCCCACGTAGCCTCTTCAATACCGTGACGATGCCACAACACTTTAACAAGAGGAATTTTCTTCTTTCGTAATTCTTTAATCTCACGGGCTAAAATACTGATCGGTTTTTCCTCGTAAGTCATATCAGATTGAATCTCAATTTCAGAAAGGGATATCACATGGGACGGATCAGATCTATACTGTCGAAGCATCGATACATGAAATACATTATGTATCTTTTCTAACTCAGATGGTAGCTTCAATCTATAAGCAACCGACCCAACTCGCTCGGTGATTTCATACGGTCCAATGAACCTCGGACTCAACTTCCCCTTTTTACCAAATCAGAACTATTTCTTCCATGGAGATACTTTCAGAAACACTTTATCACCGATCTCAAATTCAATATCTTTTCGTTTAAATCTACATAAGATTTCTGACGATCAGAGGCAGCTTTCAAACTATCTCGGATTACTTTCACTTTTTGTTTTGTTTCTTTGATCAAATCAACCCCGTGAATCCTATTCTCACTGAGCTCAGATCAGTATAACGGAGTTCTACACTTTCTACCGTAAGGCTTCGTACAGTGCAATTTTGATACTCGATTGAAAGCTATTATTATAGGCGAATTCAATCAAAGGTAGATATTGTTCCCACACACCTTCAAACTCAAGAATGCAACATCTCAACATATCCTCGAGTATTTGAATAAATCGTTCTAATTGACCATCTGTTTGCGGATGAAAAGTAGTGCTAAATTGTAATTTAGTACCTAGAGCATATTGCAATTTCTTCCAGAATCGCGACGTAAATCTTGGGTCTCTATCTGACACTATCGACAATGGCACACCATGCAATCTCACAATATCAGAAATATACAAGTCAGCTAGCTTATTAAGCGAATAATCAAACCGAATTGGAATAAAATGAGCTGATTTTGACAGTTTTTAGACCACTCAAATTTTTCATCTTTCTGGAGTAATTTTGTCAATGGAGTTGCTATCACAAAGAAATCTTTTACAAATCGCCTGTAGTAATCGGCAAGTCCTAGAAAACTGTGGACTTCAGATACATTCCTCAGAGGCTTCCAATCTAGAATAGCTGAAATCTTACTCGGATCAACTCGGATACCAGAAGCTGATACAATATGACCCAAAAAACCAACTTCTTGCAACTAGAACTCACATTTACTGAATTTCGCATACAATTTCGCATACAACTATTTATCTCACAGAGTTTCTAGCACTATTCTCAAATGATTGGCATGTTCAGATTCATCACGTGAATAAATCAATATATCATCAATGAATAGCACAACAAATTGATCCAGATACGGTCAGAAAATTCTATTCATTTAGTCCATAAATACAGCAGGTGTATTCGTTAAACCAAAAGGCATAACTAAAAATTCATAATGCCCGTACCTCGTTCTAAAAGTATTTTTCGAAATATCAGAATCATATACTCGCAACTAGTAATGACCCGACCTCAGATCTATCTTAGAAAACACAATAGCACCTTTCAACTGATCGAATAAATCATCAATTCTAGGCAGAGGGTATTTGTTCTTTATAGTCACTTTATTAAGCTGTCAGTAATCAATACATATTCTCATTGTGCCATCTTTCTTTCTCACAAACAGAACAAGAGCACCCCATGGTGGAAAACTCGATCTAGCAAACCCTCGATCGGTCAATTCTTGGAACTGAGATTTTAATTCCTTTAACTCAGTTGGAACCATTCTATACGGAGCTATTGAAATCGGAGTAGTACCAGGTACTAAATCAATGCCAAACTCGGCTTCTCGGATCGGAGGCAAACCAGGTAGTTCTTCAGGAAACACATCAGAGAAGTCACAAACAACAGGCACTGATTCAACTTTCTTATCGTTCACTTTCAGATCTAACACATAGGCTAAGTAGGCTTCACAACCTTTCTTCACATATTTCTATATTTTCATTGCAGATATCATAGCTGGTAGTCCATTCAGATTACTAGACTCAATTCGGATTATTTCATCATTCTCACACCTTAAATCAATGACTTTTCATTTGCAATTCATAATAGCATCATGTAGAGTTAACCAATCCATTCCCAGAATTATGTCAAATTCATCGAAAGGTAAAAGTATCAGATCAGCAGGAAAACAGATATCTCAAATCATTAACGGGCAATTCTTGCAGACTTTATCAACCATGACACTTTTGCCTAAGCGATTCGATACTCTAATTATGAATTCAGTAGACTCTACAGGCAAAGTCTTACTATGCACTAAATTCATACAGATATAAAAATGCGTTGATCCAGGGTCTATCAATGCAATCACAGAAGTATCATAAAGAGTGAAAGTACTAGTAATCACGTCTGGAGACGAAGCTTCCTCACGCGCTCGGATAGCATAGGCTCTGGCAGGTGCTCTGGCCTTAGATCTAACAGCAATATCCCTAGTAGCTCTTTGACCTCTGCTAACATTTCCTGTATTTCTAGAAGGTCTACCTCTAGCTAAGGTGTTACTCGGTCTCAAATTCTGTACATTCTCTTGCTCTACAGGTTCAGAACAATGTCTTACAAAATGATCCAGAGATCCACATCAAAAACAGGCTCGGTCATTCAATCTACAATTTCCCGGATGTCTTTTACCACAGTGTTTACATTCAGGTTTTTTAGATTGGACATTTCCAACACTTGCAGCAGAAGTAACAGGGGCTCTGGAATTCGAGTGAAATCTAGCTCGATCTCGGTTTGAATATCTTACATTAGTCTTTGAACAATTTCGATCATCTCGGAATTTCTTTGACTCAGATTGAAATGCTCTACCTGAAGATCTCTTTCTAGCATCTCTAGCTTCAAAATCAGCTTTTATTTTCTCTTTACTTAATTCTTCAGCTTTACAAGCTCGCTCAACGAGCACTACCATTTCTTTAATCTCCAAAATCCCAACTAACAAACAAATATCTTCGTTTTATCCATCTTCAAACCTTTTGCACATTATTGCTTCATTTGATACACATTCTTAAGCGTACTGACTCAATCTCACAAACTCACGTTCGTATTCAGTGACAGATATACGACCTTGTTTAAGCTCGAGAAACTTTTTGCGTTTCTGATCAATGAATCTTTGATTGATATATTTCTTCCGAGATTCAGCTTGGAAGAAATCCCACGTAATTCGTTCTCTCGGAACCATAGATATTAAGGTTTTCCACCAATGGTATGCTGTATCTCTCAGAAGTGAAATGACACATTTCACACATTCTTCAGGATTCAAAGACATTTCATCAAACACTCGTATTGTATTCTCTAACCAGAATTTGGCTCTTTCAGCATCATCATTTGTTGTAGCTCAGAACTTTTCAACTCAATACTTTCTAATCTTATCAACTGATGGTCTACTCAACTGTACCGGATACACTTTTGGCATATCAGAAGTTTGAAGAGGATTAATCGGGGGTGGAGGTTGTTGTACAGCCGGATTGGTTCTAATATATTGAGTGAACCAATCATTCATCATCTGATAGAAGGCTTGCTTAGCCTCACCATCACGACTACTCATAGTTGGTCGAGAATCAGCTTGCACTGTCCCTTGCGGGGGAACAGGCGCATTGCTTTCAACGTCGTCAGCTACAGCTCTATCGGGATCCATTGCTATACAAAAGCACATTTTAATGTCAGGATTCATCACACTATCGCAGTTTCAGATATATAGCATGTATAGCTAGACTCACATATGCTATGGTAGTCCTAGAACTGACTAAACCATAGCTCTGATACCAGCCAAATACAACACCCCTAACCCGTAACTGACATCAGATTAGGGTTACTAGGCATTACCAGATAGACAGAACATTTCAGACCAATTCAGAATCACAGATACTATTTAACATCATTTCATAAATAATCATCTCTAATAATGGTCTACGAGACCTAAAATATATATATATTTAAAGAAAGGTCAGAACTAAATCGAACTTATTCAGAATTTTCAGAACTTAACCAATTCTTTCAAACTGTTAAAGTCACATGCCCGTGTGACTAGGTCGTATGGTACACACGGGCACTAGACACGCCCATGTGAACCAGCCATGCCAAAAATAGGTCCTATACTAACTTTTTCACACAGACATATGACACGCCCGTGTGTCGAGACCGTGTGATTCTTAGAAGAATACTGCTTTTCTTACACGGGCACAAGGCACGCCCGTGTACCCTGACTGTGTGGCACCAAGAAGGCTTGGTTAAAGCCAATTGCCACCCATTTTTTGGGTCCAATCCTACAAACAATAATATACAACATTCACACCAAAATTTCCAACCAATTCCATGCTTATGAATGACCAAAACACATTAGAACTTAGCACATTACAAACATACACCAAAACTATACACAACTCATCCTTGTTAGCCAACTCTCATGGCATAATATATACACATCAAAACTTATATACATAGACCTTCTAGCCTATACATGCCATACTTCAAAATATTTACACTTTCAAAAGTACCAAAATGAGATTGATAGTGTGGTGACGATCCTCGACTATCCCCGAACCTTCAGTAGCTACGATAACTGTAAAACAGACAGCAAACACACAGAGTAAGCTACAAAGAGCTTAGTGAGCCAAATACAATTGGTATAATTACTAAAGCATATATGTACCATTCAACCATCTAGATTCATAACCATTTCATAGAATAATTCATAAACTTAACCATGCTCATTTGTTTGCATATATGTCATGCTTCATTTCCATACATATTTCACAGAGACAAAGTTTTTCATATTCAAAAAATTTAGTATGATACAAACGTACCTGCATAGGTTATACAATTCATATACTCAATCTCAGATTTCGTACGCTATAATCAGACGGGTCAGAAACGATACAGATGCTCATAATCAAGTACAATACCGACGTCCCAGACTGGTCTTACATGTAATTCAATATCGATGCTTCTGCCTTAGATAAGGTCTTATACGAAATCAGATACGATGCCGATGTCCCAGACATTGTCTTATACGTAAATATCAATCGAGGCCTGTGTCCCAGACACGGTCTTACACAATGTCACAGACAGATGTCAGCTTTGCTTGGGAACATACAGATTTTTTCAGATATTAACATATTATCATACTTTACTCCAAAGATGTACATTAGGCATTCAAGGCCAGCCAATACAGATTATAGTTTATATGTGCAAAATTTATTTCAATTAACACATAATTGTAATTTGACTTACCTTGTACGGATTTCAAAAAAAACGAGTCAATTATTCAACTACTTTGGACTTCCCTTGATCTAATACAATTCAAATTCAACATTCAATCATCCATTCACTCAAAATAATCCATGAACCCATATTTATGGCACTTTTCATTTTAGCCCTTACATTTTCACATTTTGACAATTTAGTCCATTTTTCACAAAATCACAAATATGCAAAATTCACCAAGACTATAGCTTGGACAAATATACATAGCTTCCATACAATCCAAATAACATAATTAATTCATAATTTAGTCCTTCAAAACCCCATTTCCACAAATTAGTCCAAATAACTCTATTACATCAAAAATTCAAAGACAAAACTTCTAACCCATCTACCAAGCCTTCATAATTCATTCAAAAACATTTCAAAACTCATGATATCAACAATGGAATCTCATAAAATCTTTAACAGAAACATAAATTCAGACATGGGATTTGAAGAACACAAAGCAACGGTCACAGAAACGTAAAAATTACTAAAAATTGAGTCAAAATAGACTTACAATTGCTTCCTCAAAGTGCCAAATTATTTTGAGCATTCAAACCCTGTTTCCATGGTAATATTCGGCCAAAAATTATGAACATGCAAAACCATTTCATGCATTTTAGTTAAAATCGAGGTGACCATTTGGTACTTTCTTTTCTTTCCTTCTACTTCTCTGAGCAGTAACCGTACACTTCTCCTCTTCTTTTCTTCATCATTCTTCTACTCTCTCTTGCAAGCCTTTCTCGCTGGTGAGTGGCCGAGTACTGATTGGTAAGTTTTGGTTTGCCTCTATTCTATTAAGCTTATCTTCTCTTTGCCTAAATGCCGATTTCCATCTTTCTCCTCTTTGGGTATGGTGCTTTTGTTTCAGATATTAGTTACGCGTGGAGTGAGGAAGTTTGTTGGGATTCCTGAGGCAGTCGTAATCTCCCTTTCATCTCTTATTCTAAGGTAACGCTACTCACTAGTATTTTCTTAAACTGAAGCACTCGGGTTGAGGTTCTTGGACCTTGGCCGAATATTCCTTTGCTACATTGAAAGTGTATTTTTCTTTGGGTTTATTTGTATTGTTCAACATTTGTGCTTAAGCAGCGGATATAATGGTTTCGCTATCATGCAGATAATATTCAAGGGCCAATTAGCAACTTTTGTTAAATTTCTAAGCGGGCTATAATCTCATTCGTTCAAGCAAGGAAATAGTAAGTAATCTCTTGGAACGAGTTTTAATTAGGGTTTCTTAGATCACGCATGTTAGATATTTAATCGATGTTTCTTTTCCGACAGGTTGGAATCCGTGGGCTATTCGCTCGTTTTTGCAAATAGGTGTGTATTCACACACTGAATAGACTATAGATCGGCAAAAGCCGAAAGGTCGAAAAGCTGAAAGGATGGCCTTTTGGCCACATAGGCGTGCAAAACGTTCATTCACTTACACATAGTCCCTTATTTGAGTCTATGAAGCCCAAAACATACTTTAGAAAGGGTTCAGGACTAAACCGAGAACTTACGAAAATCTTAAAAATTTCATGCTTTAAGGCTCACGCGCCCATGTCCCAAAGTCGAGTTCCATACACGGCTGAGATACATGGTCGTGTTTCTGCCTGTGTGGAATATACCTAGTCATATGATTTTTAATAAGGCAATAACATTAAATTACACATTGCCTTATTAAAAATCATATGAACTTACAATTTCCCATAATATCCATAATCATAGAAATCACATTTATGTATGATAATTCAATGCACTTCATGTACCATAACATATTTTTAAATCAATTCATAAACTTGGCACCATAATTATTTAATTTAACATAATTCAATTAATTCACTAAATTTAAATTTCAAATATAAATTACAGCATTATTGTGTATTATTATCATACCAACTTACATACTTTCAACACCTCGAAAATCATAATAAATATATCAATTTTACATTGAAACATGCATAAATTAATACTTATTATACATATGAACTTACCTCGATACTAAAACGACCATTTTACCAACTTTCCCAATTTTTGATTTTTCTCTCATTCTAGGTTCAAATCTCATTTTCCAGGATCTAAAACATCATATTTTATTTATTTAATTAATGTACTATTCAAAACAGTCCTTAACTCAAACTTTTGCAAAATTACAATTTTGCCCCTAAACTTTTGCATATTTACACTTTTGCCCCTAGGCTCGGGAATTAAACTTCATCCCTTATTCTTATGGTTTATGACATTCTGATCACTTTTCCTTTCTATGGAAACATCAAATTCTCACTCTAACATATACTTATGACTATTAGGTATTTTTACTAATTAAGCCCTTTTACTCGTTTTCACTGAAAATCGAGTAGCACAAGTTGTCTAACATAATTTAAAACCTCCTATTCTATCATAAAACAGCAAAATAAACACATTTCACCTATGGGTATTTTTCCAAATATGAACCGTAGCTTAAATTATTGCTAGAATAAGCTTAATCAAATTACTAGGATTCCAAAAACGTAAAGAACTTTCAAAAAAATTATTTCTATTGAGCTTGGAAAGCTTGAAACCCTAGCCATGGCTTCTCCCATGCTAATTTCGACCTCCATGAAAAAGATGAGTCAATTTTGGCTTTATTTTCCCTTTTTAATTCTTTTAATTACCAAATGACCAAAATGCCCTTCATTACTAAACTTTCAAAAATTCCATCCACGTCCAATTTTTGTCCATCACTTAGAAATTGGTAAAATTTCTATTGAAGACCTTCTAATTAATGTTTCAAAGCAATTTCATACTAGAAACTTCTAGAATGCAAGTTTTGCAACTTATTCAATTTAGTCCCTAACTTCAAATTGAGTACTTTATGTATAGAATTTCTTCACGAAATTTTCACACACTCATGCAATCATATCATAGACCTCAAAATAATCATAAAATAATATTTCTATCTCAGATTTTGTAGTCCCGAAACCTCTGTTCCAACTAGACCCAATTTTGGGCTATTACATCTCTCCCCCCTTTTAGAGATTTTCGTCCTAGAAAATCTTACCGGAGTGAAGTTTAGTATCTTTCCCATAATTTCCAGCATTACTAACTAATTTTTTTGAAGACGATACTTTCAGAAACACTCTATCATCAATTTCAATCCCAAGATAACTCAGTCAACTCTGATATTTCTCTAACTCTGTCCTTCACTTGTCAACCATTCTCAGTCTCTGCTCATATCTATAATTATTTTATCACTGAACTCTTTGGTTCCACACTTAGGAACTTAGTCAACACGATTCTCATAAATTTCCGTTATATACACCTCATCGGTAAGGGGGTGAGGTCGTACAGTCTCTAACTCGATTCTGACATATATCTATATGAAACATTTTTTCATTATCCACATATGTCATTATAATCATACTATCCACTTCAAACAATTTATTATTCATATCTGTCTTACATAAAATTTTCAATTATCTCATTTCAAACAAGTGCACTCACTCATACATTCTATGACTTTTGAATAACTTTAGTCATCACATTTACTAATTAATTTAGTCAAGCATGCAGCAGCATATGTAGGCCAAACAAATATGAATAAATATATCGCTATATAAACTTTCATCTCACATATTATCACATATACATATATCACGAATTCTTATTCATACCTTCTCGAGTTTAACACATCATAGCTACACTTTATTCAAATACTTCAATATTACTATTAAATGGTCAAATGTAGCTCGGTTGGAGAATACTTCATTTTAAACAAAATGGTCCTCATTAGCTTCGGGAGACATCACACTATCACATATTTGTGGCATGTATAACTAAACTCTCACACTTGCTATGTTAGTCCAAGAATCGACTAAACCTGCTCTGATACCACTAAATGTAACACCCCTTACCCTTACCCAAGGCCGGGATAAGGTACGAGGCGTTACCGGACAAACATACAAACATTAAACTAAAATACGGGCCATAAAATTTCATTCATATTTCAAAACGTTCATTCACTTACACATAGTCCCTTATTTGAGTCTACGAAGCCCAAAACATACTTTACAAAGGGTTCGGGACTAAACCGAGAACTTACGAATATCTTGAAAATTTCATGCTTTAAGGCTCCACGCGCTCATGTCCCAAAGTCGTGTTCCATACACGGCTGAGACACATGGTCGTGTTTCTGCCTGTGTGGAATATACCTAGGCTATTTTCCAAGCTTTGGTCAACCTTAATCTCTTACACACTTATACAAAATCAAAAGCATATAACATGGCATTCATTTAATGATTAAATATTCTCAATTAAACCACAAACGTAGCATTTGTATGTCATACATGTGTCTCTCTTACTCATTTTACCTTGTTTATTCTAGTACCACTTATACATTTATACCAAGATTATCATCTTACCAAATATCTTCAGCTTAATCATCAAGCATTCATATTTAAAACTAGATCATATCTTTATAAAATACCACAATTCAGATGCACAAAATAACATGTTTGCCTGAAACATTTCAATTCAACTCCATACCCAACAAGCATTACATTGAGACTAGTCATATATATATATACATGTCATGATACATATCGTTCTCTTTCTGTTTTCTTATAAACACATATCATTTATTTCATTATATCAATCTTTCATATACC
This sequence comes from Gossypium hirsutum, assembly GCF_007990345.1. NCBI lineage: Eukaryota > Viridiplantae > Streptophyta > Magnoliopsida > Malvales > Malvaceae > Gossypium > Gossypium hirsutum. The sequence goes on along the minus strand of NC_053432.1, from coordinate 26,411,994 downwards.
ATAATTTCCATGTATTCCACATATATTTATTTAACTCCTCCTCCTCTCCATTCCACATCCTTAATGTATATAGCATCCTTGTAAGTACGATTTCACAATTTACTAATAAATTCTCACGTCAAACTGTCCACATGAGTCATAGTTACTTACTTATTTATAATTCGAGCTAAAAAGCTCCAAATTAAGATCCGTAAATTTCCCCTAAAACGAGACTCACATATCTTTCCACCATAAAATTTTCATACTTTTTGGTTTAGCCAATTAGTACAGTTTATTCATTAAAATTTCCACTGTTTCACTTTCTGACAGTTCTAACCTCTCTTCACTAAAAATTAATTATCTCACAGTACAGAACTCAGATAATGTTCTTGTTGATTTATCTTGAAAATAGACTCATTAGGTATTTTAAAAATATAAGTTTAATCCTCTAATTATTTTTATCCAAATTGTTTTGATTTTCCAAAGTCAGAATAGGGGATCACGTAATCATTCTGAACCAGTCTCACAAAAACATAAATATCTCAAAATATAGAACTTCTTTTCTTGCTCTGTTTTTTTTATCTGAAAATAGACTCATTAAGCTTTAATTTGATATCTCATGAAGTCTCTGGTTCAATTTTACTACTTTTGGTGATTTTTCAAAATCATATCACTGCTACTGTCCAAAACAGTTTTATTGCTAATTCACTCTTTCACATTTTCTTTGTATTAACCTCATTTTAACATACATATCGCAAATCATTTTCATCACATTTCATACATTACAAGTATAGGCCCATGATCACAAGGTCACCATAAAATCATCCTCATGTATAACTTACTTGTTTATAACATTACCACCTCCTGGTCACTTAATGAACACATCATTCACATAACCAAGTTCCTGCACTTATTCATCACAAAACTCACAAAGCAATACATAGAGAGTCTCCCGTTGAACACTTCGGATCAATCCTCGATACTTGGTGGTTTCAGCACATAGCTCCACCCATCATATAGTTCGGCTTTCTTGTACACATGGTGAACACTGAGTACCACCCATGTGACCTAGCCAATTTATCTCGTAGCTCTCTTGTCTACATGGTGTCCTTCACCTGGAACCACACATGCAACCTAGCTACATATATCCCGTAGCTCTCTTGTCTACATGGTGTACACATATTATCACCCATGCGACCTAGCTACATCATAATTTCTTGTAGCTCTCTTGTACACATGATGTGCACTCAGCACCATACATGTGACCTAGCTACATACTATCTGTATCATCCAATCTTTCCGAAGGTTCAACCGGGATTTCTCTCTTTTCCTAAAATTTCACCAATCAAGTAATTATCCACAAACATATCTTGAATATTACTATAAAATATCATACTACAAGTAATATTGATGTATTACTTACATATAAACTTACATCTCTTTTAATATCAAGGCAATAACATTAAATTACACATTGCCTTATTAAAAATCATATGAACTTACAATTTCCCATAATATCCATAATCATAGAAATCACATTTATGCATGATAATTCAATGCACTTCATGTACCATAGACATATTTTTAAATCAATTCATAAACTTGGCACCATAATTATTTAATTTAACATAATTTAATTAATTCACTAAATTTAACTTTCAAATATAAATTACAACATTATTGCTGCATTATTATCATACCAACTTACATACTATCAACACCTCGGAAATCATAATAAATATATCAATTTTACATTGAAACATACATAAATTAATGCTTATTATACATATGAACTTACCTCGATACTAAAACGACCATTTTACCAACTTTCCCAATTTTTGATTTTTCTCTCATTCTAGGTTCAAATCTCGTTTTTCGGGATCTAAAACATCATATTTTATTTATTTAATTAATGTACTATTCAAAACAGTCCTTAACCCAAACTTTTGCAAAATTACAATTTTGCCTCTAAACGTTTGCATATTTACACTTTTGCCCCTAGGCTCGGGAATTAAACTTCATCCCTTATTCTTATGTTTTATGACATTTTGATCACTTTTCCCTTCTATGGAAACATCAAATTCTCACTCTAACATATAGTTATGACTATTAGGTATTTTTACCGATAAAGCCCTTTTACTCGTTTTCACTGAAAACTGAGTAGCACAAGTTGTCTAACATAATTTAAAACCTCATATTTTATCATAAAGCAACAAAATAAACACATTTCACCTATGGGTATTTTTCCAAATATGAACCCTAGCTTAAATTATTGCTAGAATAAGCTTAATCAAATTACTGGGATTCCAAAAACGTAAAGAACTTGAAAAATGGGGCTAGAACGGACTTACTATTGAGCTTGGAAAGCTTGAAACCCCTAGCCATGGCTTCTCCCATGCTAATTTCGACCTCCATGAAAAAGATGAGTCAATTTTGGCTTTATTTTTCCTTTTTATTTCTTTTAATTACCAAATGACCAAAATGCCCTTCCTTACTAAACTTTCAAAAATTCCATCCATGTCCAATTTTTGTCCATCACTTATAAATTGGTAAAATTTCTATTTAAGACCTCCTAATTAATGTTTCAAAGCAATTTCATACTAAAAACTTCTAGAATGCAAGTTTTGCAACTTATTCAATTTAGTCCTTAACTTCAAATTGAGCACTTTATGCATAGAATTTCTTCACAAAATTTTCACACAATCATGCAGTCATATCATAGACCTCAAAATAATCATAAAATAATTATTTCTATCTCAGATTTTGTAGTCCCGAAACCTCTGTTCCAACTAGACCTAATTTTGGGCAATTACAACTCTCCCCCTTTTTAGAGATTTTCATCCTCGAAAATCTTACCGGAGTGAAGTTTGGTATCTTTCTCATAATTTCCAGCATTACTAACTAATTTTTTTGAAGATGATACTTTAAGAAACATTCTGTCATCAATTTCAATCCCAAGATTACTCAGTCAACTCTGATATTTCTCTAACTCTGTCCTTCACTTGTCAACCATTCTCAGTCTCTGCTCATATCTATAATTATTTTATCACTGAACTCTTTGATTCCACACTTAGGAACTTAGTCAACATGATTCTCATAAATTTCCGTTATATACACCTCATCGGTAAGGGGGTGAGGTCGTACAGTCTCTAACTCGATTCTTACATATATCTATATGACACATTTTTTCATTATCCACATATGTCATTATAATCATACTATCCACTTCAAACAATTTATTATTCATATCTGTCTTACATAAAATTTCCAATTATCTCATTTCAAACAAGTGCACTCACTCATACATTCTATGAATTTTGAATAACTTTAGTCATTACATTTACTAATTAATTTAGTCAAGCATGCAACAACATATGTAGGCCAAACAAATATGAATAAATATATCGCTATATAAACTTTCATCTCACATATTATCACATAAACATATATCACGAATTCTTATTCATACCTTCCCGAGTTTAACACATCATAGCTACACTTTATTCAAATACTTCAATATTACTATTAAATGGTCAGATGTAGCTCGGTTGGAGAATACTTCATTTTAAACAAAATGGTCCTCATTAGCGTCGGGAGACATCACACTATCACATATTTGTGGCATGTATAACTAAACTCTCACACTTGCTATGTTAGTCCAAGAATCGACTAAACCTACTCTGATACCACTAAATGTAACACCCCTTACCCGTACCCAAGGCCGGGATAAGGTACGAGGCGTTACCGGACAAACATACAAACATTAAACTAAAATACGGGCCATAAAATTTCATTCATATTTCAAAACGTTCATTCACTTACACATAGTCCCTTATTTGAGTCTACGAAGCCCAAAACATACTTTACAAAGGGTTCGGGACTAAACTGAGAACTTACAAAAATTTTGAAAATTTCATGCTTTAAGGCTCCACGCGCCCGTATCCCAAAGTCGTATCCCAAAGTCGTGTTCCATACACAGCTGAGACACATGGTCGTGTTTCTGCCTGTGTGGAATATACCTAGGCTATTTTCCAAGCTTTGGTCAACCTTAATCTCTTACACACTTATACAAAATCAAAAGCATATAACATGGTATTCATTTAATGATTAAATATTCTCAATTAAACCAAAAACATAGCATTTGTATGTCATACATGTGTCTCTCATACTCATTTTACCTTGTTTATTCTAGTACCACTTATACATTTAAACCAAGATTATCATCTTACCAAATATCTTCAACTTAATCATCAGGCATTCATATTTAAAACTAGATCATATCTTTATAAAATACCACAATTCAGATGCACAAAATAACATGTTTGCCTGAAACATTTCAATTCAACTCCGTACCCAACAAGCATTACATTGAGACTAGTCATATATATATATACATGTCATGATACATATCATTCTCTTTTTGTTTTCTTATAAACACATATCATTTATTTCATTATATCAATATTTCATATACCATAGTTTCCACGTATTCCACATATATTTATTTTCCTCCTCCTCCTCTCCATTCCACATCCTTAATGTATATAGCATCGTTCTAAGTACGATTTCACAATTTACTAATAAATTCTCACATCAAACTGTCCACATGAGTCATAGTCACTTACTTATTTATAATTCAAGGTAGAAAGATCCAAATTAAGACCCGTAAATTTTTCCCTAAAACTAGACTAACATATCTTTCCAACATAAAATTTTCATAATTTTTGGTTTAGCCAATTAGTACAGTTTATTCGTTAAAATTTCCACTGTTTCACTTTCTGACAGTTCTGACCTCTCTTCACTAAAAATTAATTATCTCACAGTACAGAACTCGGATAATGTTCTTGTTGATTTATCTTGAAAATAGACTCATTAGGTATTTTAAAAATATAAGTTTAATCCTCTAATTATTTTTATCCAAATTTTTTTGATTTTCCAAAGTCAGAACAGGGGATTACGTAATCATTTTGAACCAGTCTCATAAAAAGATAAATATCTCAAAATATAGAACTTCTTTTCTTACTCTGTTTCTTTTATCTGAAAATAGACTCATTAAGCTTTAATTTGATATCTCATGAAGTCTCTGATTCAATTGTTACTACTTTTGGTGATTTTTCAAAATCACATCCCTGCTACCGTCCAAAACAGTTTTATTGCTAATTCACTCTTTCACATTTTCTTTGTATTAACCTCATTTTAACATACATATCAAAAATCATTTTCCTCACATTTCATACATTACATGTATAGGCCCATGATCACAAGGTCACCATAAAATCATCCTCATGTATAACTTTCTTGTTTATAACATTACCACCACCTGGGCACTTAATGAACACGTCATTCACATAACCAAGTTCCTGCACTTATTCATCGCAAAACTCACAAAGCAATACATAGAGAGTCTCCCGTTGAACACTTCGGATCAATCCTCGATACTTGGTGGTTTCAACACATAGATCCACCCATCATATAGTTTGGCTCTCTTGTACACATGGTGAACACTCAGTACCACCCATGTGACCTAGCCAATTTATCTTGTAGCTCTCTTGTCTACATGGCGTCCTTCACCTGGAACCACGCATGCGACCTTGCTACATATATCCCGTACCTCTCTTGTCTACATGGTGTACACATAATATCACCCATGCGACCTATCTACATCATAATGTCTTCTAGCTCTCTTGTACACATGATGTGCACTCAGCACAGCACCATACATGTGACCTAGCTACATACTATCTGTATCATCCAATCTTTCCGAAAGTTCAACCGGGATTTCTATCTTTTCCAAAAATTTCACCAATCAAGTAATTATCCACAAACATATTTCCAATATTACTATAAAATATCATACTACAAGTAATATTGATGTATTACTTACATATAAACTTACATCTCATTTAATATCAAGGCAATAACATTAAATTACACATTGCCTTATTAAAAATCATATGAACTTTCAACTTCCCATAATATCCATAATCATAGAAATCACATTTATGTATGACAATTCAATGCACTTCATGTACCATAGACATATTTTTAAATCAATTCATAAACTTGGCACCATAATCATTTAATTTAACATAATTCAATTAATTCACTAAATTTAACTTTCAAATATAAATTACAGCATTATTGCTGTATTATTATCATACCAACTTACATACTTTCAACACCTCGAAAATCATAATAAATATATCAATTTTACATTGAAACATGCATAAATTAATGCTTATTATACATATGAACTTACCTCTATACTAAAACGACCATTTTACCAACTTTCCCAATTTTCGATTTTTCTCTCATTCTAGGTTCAAATCTCATTTTCCGGGATCTAAAACATCATATTTTATTTATTTATTTTATTTACTATTCAAAATAGTCCTTAACTCAAACTTTTGAAAAATTACAATTTTTCCCCTAAACTTTTGCATATTTAGACTTTTGCCCCTAGGCTCAGGAATTAAACTTCATCCCTTATTCTTATGTTTTATGACATTCTGATTACTTTTCCCTTCTATGGAAACATCAAATTCTCACTCTAACATATAGTTATGACTATTAGGTATTTTTACCGATTAAGCCCCTTTACTCGTTTTCACTGAAAACCGAGTAGCACAAGTTGTCTAACATAATTTAAAACCTCATATTCTATCATAAAACAGCAAAATAAACACATTTCACCTATGGGTATTTTTCCAAATATGAACCCTAGCTTAAATTATTGCTAGAATAAGCTTAATCAAATTACCAGGATTCCAAAAACGTAAAGAACTTGAAAAATGGGGTTAGAATGGACCTACTATTGAGCTTGGAAAGCTTGAAAATCCTAGCCATGGCTTCGCCCATGCTAATTTCGGCCTCCATGAAAAAGATGAGTCAATTTTGGCTTTATTTCCCTTTTTATTTCTTTTAATTACCAAATGACCAAAATGCCCTTCCTTACTAAACTTTCAAAAATTCCATCCATGTCCAATTTTTGTCCATCACTTATAAATTGGTCAAATTTCTATGTAAGACCTCCTAATTAATGTTTCAAAGCAATTTCATACTAGAAACTTCTAGAATGCAAGTTTTGCAACTTAGTCAATTTAGTCCCTAACTTCAAATTGAGCACTGTATGCATAGAATTTCTTGACGAAATTTTCACACAGTCATGCAATCATATCATAGACCTCAAAAAAATCATAAAATAATTATTTCTATCTCAGATTTTGCAGTCCCGAAACCTCTGTTCCAACTAGACTATTACATTGAGCTCATAAATCATGGGTGTAAGACTGTAGAGGCCACCTTGAGCGTTCTCGTGGGCTTAGGCTGTTGTGGGCCTATGGGCTGAAATGGGCTGTGTGGGCCCGATGGGCTTATGGGCCCCTCATGGATAAATTCGTGTTATGTGGAAAATATTTGACTGGGCTATGTAGTTCGCATGGTCGTGGAAATTTTTGGGCTTAGTGGGCCACATTGGAGTGTGGGCCCACATGGGCCGCATAGTGGGCTATAAGCCCATTCACACGGTTATGTATGTTGAGGTTACATGAGTCGTTCAATATGGTTGTGGACCTTCTGATGGGTCGGTAAGCGTGCCTAGACCCATTCTGATGAAAATGACCACAATACCCCTCGAGGGTAAATGATTGATTTGTGCTATGTTTATTCTGTTCTTTCTACGCATGATAGTCTACATACACGTATGATCATGATATGACATTCTGCATGGGATTGGGATACTGTTATGGAGGAAATGTACTGTACTTGTTTCTCCGCCACATATACTATTACTGGTGGCTTTGCCATAGGTACTATTACTGGCAGCTTTGCTGAGGTATTGGTATGTTGGGTGGGTGGGTCGACTTTGTCCCCCATGGTGTGTTGATGGTACAGAGTGGTGTGTTGGCTGGATTTGGATGGGTTGCATTACTGTACTATACTGTTTCTGCATTGGGCTAAGGCCCACTCTGTACTATTCGAAATAGGGCTCAGGCCCAGACTGTTACTGTATACTGCATACTGATCAATTAATGGGGGATTACACACTGAGTTTTCGTAAACTTACCCTTTCCTTTTAACTGTGCAGGTAATCCCCAACTTTAGGAGATTTGGTGCTGCGAGGGACTCGGAGGTGGCAACACGACTGCAATTAATTTACATTTGGTTTTATTTGCTATTAGATTTTGTTTTAGGTTTAATTTATGTAATAACGCTTCTCTAATTTTCTATCTTTTTATTTGAGATTTTATTTTTGTTTATTATGATTTATTTCTGCTAGAGGTAGAACACGGTTTTCCAAAATGATAACTATTTTCAAAACACCACATTTTCACAATACTTTTGAAATGCTTCCACAACAAACAATGTTTTAAAAGTAATGCCAATTTAAAAATGAATAATAAACGGCAGGAATGATTTGGGTTCTAATAAAGAGGCTTTAAGTTCCCAAATTTTTAAAAATGCTTTTATATGGCACCCCAGATTCGGCAGTAACGTCTAGGTCGGGTTCAGGGTGTTACAGAGACACACGCTCGTGTCTCTGCTTGTGTGGTAAAAAATAGGCTATTTGCAAAGCCAATTTTCCACCCTTCTCTCATGCACAAAAAGTGACCAAATTGGTACCATTTCATTACATATATAGGCAGCCAAAATATGCCAATTCTTACACATATCATGCTATCTATCCTCAACCATTTCAACTACTTAATTCCATATTCAAACATACCAAATCATTAATCCAAAATCATCACAACTTACATAGCTACTAAATGCATTTACTCATCAAATTATTATCTATATCATGACACAAATTGCACCATATCATCATCTCAAAATCAAACTACAATATGCGAATATTCCAAGCATTAATACACCAACTTACAACTATCCAAAATAACCAACACATAACCACATCAAACAAGCCAACATATAAGGCATTATATACATCACATATATATAACTTACTAAACACAATTCAAGCCAACTTAAATGGCCATACATGCCATGTAATAGCCCGATTTAGACCTTATTCGAAATGGTGGTTTCGGTACCACGAATCCGAGTCAAAAAATATTTTAAAATTATTTTCTATGTTTTATTGTGTGTGAATTTATATTTTTGAAATTTTCGTGTTTTAATTTTATCGTTTGAGTGATTGATTTAAGAAAAAGGGCTTAATCGCGTAAAATGAAAATTTGGTTGTTAATTGTGAAAAGGTCGAATAGTTTTTGATATTTTAATATGGAGGTTTTAAGTTGCAATTATACCATAATATTATGTGATGGACGGTTGTGGACAACCATACAAAGATTATATATTAAATTAAAAAGGTTAATTTAGTAAAACATGTAATAATATATGAATTAATAAAACATAAAAATTAAACCAAGTGTTCATATTTTATTTCTATGACCGGAACCTAAAATAAAAGAAAAGAAATTAATTTTTCTAATATTCGGCCATTACTAAGCTCAATCAAGGTATGTAAGTAGCTCAGTTTTTTATAATTTTTACGCTTTTGAGATCGTTGTAGTACAAAACCCATACTTGAATTTCTGATTTTGATGAATATTTTGAGCTATTCCATTGATGAATATTTGAGTTTTGTGATGTTAGTTGATGAAATATGAAAGATAAGTTTTGGATTGATATGTTTTGTATTGGAATTTTTTATGATTTTGAGTAATTAGGACTAAATTGCAAAAATAATAAATTGAGGGACTAAAATGTGAAATAAATGAAATGTATGGCCTTGTGAAATTTGGACTAAATTGTAAAAAGGGTAAAATGTTAGGGGTAAAATGGTAATTTACCCATTTATGTGTTTTTGGACTAAATTGAGTGAAAATATCTTTGAATAAGTTTAATTATAATTTTTTTAGATTAGGAACCAAAGAAATCAGATTTAGATCGGGGGAAAACTAAAGTTGTCGATTAGCCGTCCCGTTCCGATTTTCATCATCAGAGGTAAGTTTATAAGCAAATAAATGCTGTTAATTTTGAATATATAAGTTTTAAATGCTGAATCAAATTTTATGATTATATATACATAATGACCGAATGTGTAAATGCTTGGGAATTAAGTTTACGAGTTCGATTCGATCGAGTTACGACATCTGAAAGCCCCGTACGAACCGTAGGAATAGCTAGGATACGTATGTCATGGCATAGGATTTCTGATATGTGTTCTTGTGTAAGACCACGTCTGGGACATTGGCATCGATATATGTGGTTATGAGTAAGACATGTCTGGGACATCAGCATCATATTTGATTCGTGTAAGACCCTGTCTGGGACAGTGGCATTGATATGAGATAGCATGTAAGACTACGTCTAGGACGTTGGCATTGTTTGGTATATATTATTATCCGAGTATCCTATTCAATTTTGAACGGTTCAATGGGCAATGATAAGTTGTTAACAAAGGTGTAAAACGAGCTGAAATGATCAAGTATGAGTTAGTTGATTACCTATTTGAAAATAAGGTAAGTTGGCCATTTGGTATATGATGCAAATTATATAAGTTATTACTGTAAACATTTGTGCAATTGCAAAGTATATTCGACTATATGTTATGTATATGCATGTAATGTTATATTTTGATTCATGAGTATATGTATACGTGTGTAAATACATTTGGTTATATAATGATGTTATGTCTTTGAAATTGAATGATACTTGGAATATGTATATATGTACAATCAGTTAAGATAATGTTATTTATGAAAGCATATGTTAATTATGAAATGTTAAACTTGAGATTAAATGTGACTATGATAGTGTAACTTTGTTTGGTTAAAATAAGTTGATAATGTCATTGAGTTGTTATTTGCTTATGACTTACTAAGCTTTAATAGCTTACTGTGTTATGTTTGCCTCAGTTTTATAGATTTCGAGATCTAGTTAAGAGCTCAGGGATTGTCACAAAGGCCATCACACTATTAACTGCTTTTGGTACTTTATAAGTTTTAATTTGAACCAATGGCATGTATAGGCTAGTTAATACATTTGATTTTGAACCTGTGTATATATTAAGCCATGCGAAAATGGCTTGATAATGATGTTAGCTATGATATGTAATCGGTCATATATTTAGCTCATTTTGGGAATTATGTTCATGGTATATGTGCGTGGTGTGCTTGATTATATGAATCGGTTTGAGTATTGATTTAGTGGATGGAGGTGTTTTTATTATAATTTATATGTTTTACAAGCTATGTTAGATATATATATGTGATTGTTCGTGAAGTTGGTCATTTGAACAAGAGAAATTTAATTAGGTAATAATGTTAAGTGGCTATGAATTGGAGTATCTAGTCGAAATTTTCGTTATGATATTGGTATGATATATATATTGGGAATAAATTTGATGATTAAATATATATAACTATTCAAATAGTTGAATATGTGATGTTTAAATATGATGTTTGTATATGAAATAGTTATGCTTGAATTGTCTATTGTGCTTTTATGATAAAGTTTGTTATGATGAAACGAGTATAAACCTTAAGTTAATTTGCTAGTCATACAAATGGGAAATGATTTAATTGTGAATATGTGAAATTTGACTTGTTACTTAGCATATAAATTCGGTGGAATAGATTCGGCTATTAAGCTTAGAAATGACTATTGATGTTATAGTAAAATGTGCATAAGATTATAATGTTCAAAAGCTATATTAGATCATTTAGTGATATTTTATAATGACTCATATTTGGTTAGTTAATAAGTTGTATAGTATGGTTTGATTTAAATTGATTATAAAAATGTTCATAGTTTATGAAATGGTATTATTGTTTTTTTATCTAATGAAATAAAGATATGTTAATTCATATATTGATATATATATCTATATAAACTTGATTTATGAAGTAAGGAAATATGCTTGTTTTTAATTTTAGGTACTCAAATACCAAGTATGTGATGCCCTTATATTTCGAATATTATATTTGTAAAATGCATGCAATATGGTTTTACTATACATATTAGATGGTTTGAATATGTGATTAATAATTAGATTGATATGATTAAGTTTTAGTACATGTTTGAATTGAATGATCGTACTGAGTTGTGTTTTGTTTGGTAATGCCTCGTAACCCTACTCCGGCTACGGATACAGGTTAAGAGTGTTACATTTGATTGGTATCAGAGCTACAGTTTAGTCGATTCTAAGACTAACGTAGCGGGTGTGAGTCTAGCTATAGATGCCATGTTATATACTATGATAGTGTGATGACTTCTGACATTTGGAAATGTGTTTTCGTATAGTAATGGATCCCAACAGAGCCATAGCTGATGATGTTGAGAGTATAGCGCCAGCTCCCACACAAGGGACAGTGCTAGTCGATTATCGATCGGCTTCGAGTAACCAAGAGGGAGAGGCTAAACAAGCCTTTTTCCAAATGATGAACCACTGGTTTACTCAGTATATCCAGACGAATCCAGCTGTGCAACAACCTCTACCCCCGATTTATCCTTCTCTGATACCTACTATACCTCAAGTGAGTGATCCGATACTAATGATGATGATGCTGAGTGAGCTGAATTCTAGCTTGATAATACTATCTGTGTGTTTGATGAGCTATCTTGTACTTCTGAGGAATGTTTGAAATGTGCCATATCTTTGCTACGAGACACCGCATATCACTGGTGGAATACACTAGTTCAGTGGTTCCAAAAAAACGGGTGACTTGGGACTTCTTTCAGACTGAGTCACATGACTGTGACAAAATATGAACGGAAATTCTTGAGACTCAGTTGGTATGCCCAATAGTGTGTTTCGTCCGAAGACATAATGTGTAAAAGATTTGAAGACGGGTTGAATGAAGACATTAAACTGTTGGTTGGCATTTTTGAAATAAAAGAGTTTGTAGTATTGGTGGAACGAGCCTGCAAAGCCGAAGAGCTCGAGAAAGAGAAAAGAAAAGCTGATTTTGAAGTTAGAGATTCACGTAAGAGATCATCAAATAAATCATTTCAGTCGGCATCAAAGAAGTTCTGAGATGATTTTAGCCATTCTAAGGCTACTTCTGGTTATTGTAGACGGGATCGAGATAGACCACCTGTGAGCTCGAGAGCTACCTCTGTAGCTAGTGATGGTAATGTTAAATCGAATAAACCCGAGTGTAAACATTGTGGAAAACGACATCTCGACAATTGTAGATTGTACAATCAAGCCTGTTTTAAATGTGGATCGATGGATCATTTCATTCATGAATGCCCTGAATTAGCTAAACAAAATCCAATACAAAATACGAGATCGGGTAACACTACAGATCAAGGTAGACCACCCAGAAATACAGGTAATGTAAGTAGCAGTCAGAGAGGGACTAAAGATACAGCAGTTAGATCCGAGGGTCGTGCACTTGCCAGAGCCTATGCTATATGCGCACGCGAGTGAGCTTCATCCCCAGATGTTATTACTGGTACATTCACTCTCTATGATACTAGTGTAATTGCATTGATTGATCCTGGTTTGACTCATCCTTATGTGTGTGAGACCCTAGTATTCAATAAGACTTTGCCTGTTAAGTCTATTGAGTTTTTGATTAGAGTATCGAACCCCTTGGGCTGATGTGTTATGGTTGACAAAGTGTGTAAGAATTGGCCTTTGATGATTCAAGATTCATGTTTTCTGGCTAATTTGATGTTGTTTCCATTCAACGAGTTTGATATAATTCTAGGTATGGATTGGTTGACTTTGCATGATACTGTTGTAAACTACAAAAGAAAGATTATTGATTTATGGTGCCAGAATGATGAAATTATTCGGATTGAATCTAATGATCTGAATTGTTTACTAGTGGTGATATCTTCGATGTTAGCTTAGAAGTATGTGAGAAAAGGTTGTAAAGCTTATTTTGCATATGTGCTTGATAGTAAAGTGGCTGAAAGAAAGATTGAATCAGTACCAATTGTGTGCGAGTATCCAGATGTGTTTCCTGAAAAATTGTCGGGTTTGCCACCTATTCGAGAAGTTGAATTTGGTATTGAGTTAGTGCCAGAGACGACTCCGATATCAATAACTCTGTATAGAATGGCATCCACTGAATTAAAAGAAAAATTGAAAGCTCAGTTGCAAGACTAGGCAGATAGAGGTTTTACGTGACTGATTTTATCTCCCTAAGGTCACCAGTTTTATTTGTGAAAAAGAAAGATGGAACTATGAGAATGTGTGTCGACTATAGACAGCTCAATAAGGTAACTATAAAGAATAAATATTCGTTGCCACTAATTGGCAACCTGTTTGATCAACTAAAAGGGGCTACAATGTTTTCGAAGAGAGATTTGATATCAAGTTACTATCAGTTGCGAGTTAAAGACTCCGATGTGCCAAAGACTACTTTTCAAATGAGGAACGGACACTATGAGTTTCTGGTTATGCCTTTCAGACTTACTAATGCACCTATTGTTTTCATGGATTTGATGAATCGGATCTTCAGATAGTATCTGGATTGGTTTTTGGTTGTGTTCATAAATGATATTTTGATCTGTTCCCGTGATGAAACCGAGCATGCAGAACATTTGAGACTTGTGTTATAGACTTTGCCAGATAAGCAGTTGTATGCGAAGCTTAGTAAATGTGAGTTTTGGTTACATGAAGTTAGTTTTCTGGGACATGTTGTATCAGCATCGGGTATTCGGGTTGATCCAAGCAAAATTTCAGCTATACTTGAATGGAAATCTCCGAGAAATGTTTCTGAAGTTCGAATTTTTCTAGGAGTTGTTGGTTACTATAGACGGTTCTTGAAATGTTTCTTTATGATTGCAACCCCGATGACGAAGCTAATTCAGAAAGATGTTAAGTTCGAGTGGTCAGAAAGTGCCAAAGAAGTTTTGATCAGTTAGAAGCCCTTTTGACCGAAGTTCTAGTGCTAGTTCAGCCAAAATCGGGTAAAGAATTTGTTATCTATAGTGATGCATCTTTAAATGGTTTGGGCTATGTTTTGATGCAGGAAGGCAAAATCATAGCTTATTCCTCAAGACAGTTAAAGCTGCATGAAAAGAATTAGTCGACACATGATCTAGAATTGACAGCTATTGTATTTGCATTGAAGATATGGTGTCACTATCTGTTCAGTGAGAAATGTCATGTTTATTCTGATCACAAAAGCCTGAAATACTTGATGACTCAAAAAGATCTAAATTTAAGATAGCGTCGATGGTTAGAGCTGTTAAAAGACTATGACCTTATGATTGACTACCATCCGGGAAAGGAAAATGTTGTTGCTGATGCTCTAATCTGAAAATCACTATTTACTTTGTGTGCAATGAATGCGCATATAGATATGTCTAATGATGGTTCAATAATAGATGAATTAAAAGCAAGACCGTTATTTGTTCAACAAATTTGTGATGCTCAGAAAATGGATGATGATTTGCTAGCAAAGTGAGCTTAATGTGATTCGAATATTAATTCAGAGTTTTGCGTTGATGCTGAAGGTTATCTGAGGTTCAAAAACTGAATATGTGTTCCGAGAAATTCAGAGTTGATTCAGATGATTTTCAATGAAGCTCACAGTAGTCGGTAATCTGTTCACCCAGGTAGTACGAAGATGTATAATGATCTGAAATAGCTTTACTGGTGGCATGGTATGAAGCGAGACACTTCTGACTTTGTTTCGAAATGTTTAATTTGTCAGCAAGTTAAAGCTGAGCATCAGGTACCTTCTGAGTTTCTTCAGTCGATCATGATACCTGAGTGGAAATGGGATAGAGTCACGGTGGATTTTGTATCTAGCTTACCGTTGACACTGAGCAAGAAAGATGCAATCCGGGTTATTGTGGATAGATTGACTAAATCGACTCATTTTATTCTAGTTCGCACACATTACTCACCTGACAAGCTAGCTGAATTGTATGTTTCTCAGATTGTGAGATTACATCGAGTACCTATTTCTATAGTTTTGGATAGAGATATGAGGTTTACATTGCAGTTTTGGAAGAAACTGCAAGATGCTCTAAGTACGAAATTACATTTTAGCATTACTTTCCATCTGCAAACAGATGGCCTGTCCGAACGAATTATTCAAATACATGAGGATATGTTGATATGTTGCATTCTCGAGTTTGAAGGAACGTGGGAATGATACTTACCTTTGACTGAATTTGTGTACAATAATAGCTTTCAATCGAGTATCAAAATGGCACCTTATGAGGCTTTGTATGGTTGTAAATGTCGTACACCATTGTAATGGACTAAGCTCAATGAAATAAGATAGTGGTCAATTTGATTAGAGAGACTGAACAAAAAGTAAAAGTGATCCATGAAAGTTTGAAAACAGCGTCAGATTGTCAGAAATCATATGTGGACATGAAACGAAAAGATATGAGTTTCAGACAGGGGACAAAGTCTTTTTGAAAGTCTCACCATAAAAGAAAATACTCAGATTCGATCGTAAAGGCAAATTGAGTCCGAGATTTATTGGGCTGAATGAGATTATAGAGCATATCAGGCTGGTTGCTAATAGACTATTGTTGCCATTTGAGTTAGAAAAGATCCATAATGTATTCCATGTTCGATGCTTCATAGATGTCGATCTAATCCCTCACATGTGATTAGTCCGTCAGAGTTTGAGATTAAGTCTGATATGACATATGAGGAAGAACCGATCCGTATTCTGGCTCATGAAGTTAAAGAATTGCGAAATAAGAAAATTTCATTAGGGAAAGTATTGTGGCATAAACACGGAGTTGAAGAAGCAGCGTAGGAGCCAGAGGATACAATGAAAGAATGTTATCCGAACCTATTCACCAGCAAAATTTTTGGGGACAAAAATCTGTAAGAGGGGAGAATTGTAATAGCCCGATTTAGACCCTATTCAGAACTGTGGTTTCGGGACCATGAATCTGAGTCAAAAAATTATTTTAAAATTATTTTCTGTGTTTATTATGTGTGAATTTATAGCTGTGAAATTTCCATGTTTTAATTTTATCGTTTGAGTGGTCGATTTAAAAAAAGGCCTAATCGCGTAAAATGAAAATTTGGTGGTTAATTGTGAAAGGGCCGAATAGTTGTTATTCTTTTAATATGGAGGTTTTAAGTTGCAATTAGACCATAATATTATGTGATGGACGATTGTGGACAACCATAATAAAGATTATATATTAAATTGCAAAGGTTAATTTAGTAAAACATGTAATAATATATGAATTAATAAAACATAAAATTTAAACCAAGTGTTCATATTTTATTTCTATGACCGAAACCTAAAATAAAAGAAAATAAATAAATTTTTCTTATATCGGCCATTGCTAAGCTCAATCAAAGTATGTAACTAGCTCGATTTTTGATAATTTTTACGTTTTTGAGATCGTTGCAGTGTAATGTACAAAGCCAATGCTTGAATTTCTGATTTTGATGAATATTTGAGTTTTGTGATGTTAGTTGATGAAATATGAAAGATATGATTTGGATTGATATGTTTTGTACTGAAATTTTTTTATGATTTTGAGTAATTAGGACTAAATTGAAAAAATAATAAATTGAGGGACTAAAATGTGAAATAAATGAAATGTATGGACTTTTATGAACATAAGGAAGATTCAGCCTAAGCATGATATATTGAAATTTTGCATATTTTGTGTTTTGTGAAATTTGGACTAAATTGTAAAAAGTGTAAAATATCAGGGGTAAAATGGTAATTTACCCATTTATGTATTTTTGGACTAAATTGAGTGAAAATATCTTTGAATAAGTTTAATTTGAATTTTTTTAGATCAATTTGAATTTTTTTAGATCAAGAACCAAAGAAATCAGATTTGGATCGAGGGAAAACTAAAATTGTCGATTAGCTGTCCCGTGCTTATTTTCATTGTCTGAGGTAAGTTTATAAGCAAATAAATGCTGTTAAATTTGAATATATATAAGTTTTAAATGCTAAATCGAATTTTATGACTATATATACATAATGACTGAATTTGTATATGCTTGGGTATTAAGTTTACGAGTTCGATTCGATCGAGTTACGACGTCTGAAAGCCCCATACGAACCTTAGGAATAGCTAGGATACGTATGTCATGACATAGGATTTTCGATATGTGTTCTCGTGTAAGACCACGTCTGGGACATTGGCATCGATATATGTGGTTACGAGTACGACCATGTTTGGGACATCGACATCGGATTTGATTCGTGTAAGACCCTATCTGGGACAGTGGCATCGATATGAGATAGCATGTAAGACCATGTCTGGGACGTTGGCATTGTTTGATATATGTGATTATCTGAGTATCCTATTCAATTCCGAATGGTTCAACGGGCAATGATAAGCTATTAATGAAGGTGTAAAACGAGCTAAAATGATCAGGTATGAGTTAGTTGATTACCTATTCGAAAATAAGGTAAGTTGGCCATTTGATATATGATGCAAATTATATAAGTTATTACTGTGAACATTTGTGCAATTGCAAAGTATATTCGACTGTATGTTATGTATATGCATGTGATGCTATATTTTGATTCATGAGTATATGTATACGTGTGTAAATACATTCGGTTATATAATGATGTTATGTCTTTGAAATTGAATGATACTTGGAATATGTATATATGTACAATTAGTTAAGATAAGGTTATTTATGAAAGCATATGTTAATTATGAAATGTTAAACTTGAGATTAAATGTGACTATGATAGTATAACTTGGTTTGGTTAAAATAAGTTGGTAATGTCATTGAGCTGTTATTTGCTTATGACTTACTAAGCTTTAATAGCTTACTGTGTGTTATGTTTGCCTCTATTTTATAGATTTCGAGATCTAGTTAAGAGCTTGGGGATTGTCAGCAAAGTCCATCACATTATTGACTATTTTTGGTACTTTATAAGTTTGAATTTGAACCTATGGCATGTATAGGCTAGTTAATACGTTTGATTTTGAAGTTGTGTATATATTAAGCCATGCGAAAATGGCTTGATAATGATGTTAGCTCTGATATGTAATCAGTCATGTTTTTAGCTCATTTTGGGAATCATGTTCATGGTATTTGTGCGTGGTGTGCTTAATTATATGAATCGGTTAGAGTAATGATTTAGTAGATGGAGGTGTTTTTGTTATAATTTATATGTTTTATAAGCTATGTTATATATATATCTGATCATTCATGAAGTTGGTCATTTGAACAAGAGAAATGTAATTAGTTAATAATGTTACTTGGCTATGAATTGGTGTATCTAGTCTTTCGTTCTGATAATGGTATGATATATATATTGTGAATAATTTTGATGATTGAATATATATAACTATTCAAATAGTTGAATATGTGATGTTTAAACATGATGTTTGTATATGAAATAGTTATGCTTGAATTGTCTATTGTGCTTTTATGATAAAGTTTATTATGATGAAATGGGCATAAACCTCAAGTTAATTTGCTAGTCATACAAATGGGAAATGATTTAATTGTGAATATGTGAAATTTGACTTGTTACTTAGCAGATAAATTCGGTAGAATAGATTCAGCTATTAAGCTTAGAAATGACTATTGATGTTATAGTTAAATGTGCATAAGATTATAATGTTCAAAAGCTATAGTAGATCATTTAGTGATATTTGATAACGACTCATATTTGGTTAGTTAATAAGTTATACAGTATGGTTTGATTTAAATTGATTATACAAATGTTCATAGTTTATGAAATGGTATAATTGTTTTTTTTAGCTAATGAAATAAAGATATGTTAATCCATATATTGATATATATATATAAACTCGATTTATGAAGTAAGGAAATATGCTCGTTTTTAATTTTAGGTACTCAATTACCAAGTATGTGATGCCCTTATAGTTCGAATATTATATTTTTAAAATGCATGCAATATGGTTTTACTATATATATTAGATGGTTTCAATATGTGATTAATAATGATATTGATATGATTAAATTTTAGTACATGTTTGAATTGAATGATCGTACTGAGCTGTGTTTTGTTTGGTAATGCCTTGTAACCCTACTCCGGCGACGGATACAGGTTAAGGGTGTTACATACCAAAATTTACAAGCCAAATCTCATGGCTAATATTATAACTCAAACATACCAAAACAACACTAGCCTATACATGCCATATGCCATATACCATATATACAGAGCTCCCAAAAGTACCAACGAGATGATCGATAGTGTGATGACGTCTCCCGACAATCCCTGAGTCCGAGCTAGCTTCGATAATCTATAAAATAGGGAAAAAACACACAAAGTAAGCTTCAAAAGCTTAGTAAGCCATATACAGATAAAGTCATCTCATGAATCAATATCATTTCCATCAATTAAGCATGATATGAATAAGCATATCTAAAAACACATTCAAGTTCACAAACCATTCTCATTATACATATATTCAATATCATAATTGAATTCATCAAATGCTTTCCTTTTCAATACTCATATGAATCTCGTACATACCTGAGTTTTTTAACTCATTCACACATTCTTTCACAACTTGACTTTGGCCGTTGAACCGTTAAGAATCATTAAGGATACTTGGCAATCACATATAGCTCGTACAATGCCATATCCCAGATATGGTCTTACATGTCATTACATATCGATGCCAATATCCCAGACAGGGTCTTACACATAAACGATTAATGATGCCAATGTCCCAGACATGGTCTTACATGTAATCATAATGCAATGCCAATGTCCCAGACATGGTCTTACATGTAATCATAATGCAATGCCAATGTCCCAGACATGGTCTTACATGTAATCTCATCTCAGTAACCTAATGTCATGACATTCATATCCTATACTATTCCTAAGATTCGTACAGGACTTTTGGATGTTGTAACTCTGTCGATTCTTGCTCGTAATTGTTCTTTCGACATTCATAATAATTTAATGACAAGTAAACACATATAATTCAATTTAAAGACATTTATTTGCATATGAACTTACGTCATAGTCGGAATAGAGGGACTAGATCGACTATTCGATAACTTTTGATTTCCCTCGATCTAAATCCGACTTCTTTCGTTCTTGATCTATATATATTAAAAATCAATCCATTTAATCACCAACTCAATCAATTTAATCCACAACACATATTTGATACCCATTTTTTGTTTATGGTGACCGGCCATAATGATGGTGTTGGGATAATATATGTTTATTTAAGTATTATAATATGATATGGCATTATTTTGCAATAAAAATAATTAGTAAAATAAGGTAAAGATAATAAAAATAAGGGAGACTCATCTTTCTTTCTTCATTATCGAAATTGAGAAAGAAAATTTTGAAGGAGAAACCACTAAGGCATTCGGCCATGGCTATCCTAATTTAAAGGTCTGTATAGTGATTTTTATTTTAATTGATTATGAGATTAAATTGACAAGGGCTTAGTATAGTTAACCCATGGTTTGAATTCATGAATCCTTGATCATATAGCCATTCGGCAAGTAGATAAATTTGTGTTAATTTGATAAGTTTTTTTTAGAAGATGTGGTTTATATGTTAAAGTAGCTTAAATGAATAAGTTGAATTCATGGTTGGGAGGTGTGAATTGAAGTTGCCGTATGTATATAGATATATGCATTTTAGAAAGAAAATTTTGTGTTATTTGAATACTTTTATATATGTGCATTTGGTCATTGGGGGTAATTAGATGAATTTAAAATGTTGTGGTTGTTTATAAGATTCGTTGAAATTTTTGTGGTCCTTGCCGAATAAATGTTTAGTTAAGGAAAAATTTCTAAAGTGTTTAGTTAATTAGTAAATTAATGGTGTGTGTGCACAAATTATGTGAATTATAAAGGTTGTATGAATACTTAAAAGATGAAAATGAATTTGGTTTAATTGATCCAATTATGTTAGGGGAATAGGAATAAATATCGGGTTGATGAGCTATATAAATATATATATGTATATATATATTCGGCGATATATATATATAGATTTAATGTGTACATGAAAATATGATAAGCCTTATGAGATTGTATTTGTGTATGTGAACTAGATGTTAAACAGATATTCGGCTAAAAAGGAGTTAAAGGTTAAGTCATAAGAATTTTGGGTAATATTTATATTTGGACATTAGGGTAACATGTACTTTGGTTATGTGAGTTATGTGTTAAGTAAGCTATTTATTTGATATACATATTCGGTCATTGTTCGGCAAGACTGAAAACTATGTGCAAATTGCTACAATTGATCATGAAATGAAATTGTATATGAAAGCTAAGTTTGAGTGTTTAGGGTCGAATGTGGCATATAATATATTAAGGCATACTATAAATATATATGTATGTTTACGTGGTTGTGCATAAAAAGAGTAATCGATTAAATTGTGTTAATCACATATAGGTATATATATATGCCTTATGTAAGTACCTTGTGACATAGAGACATCCAGTTATATATATATTAAATAGTTAAATTGTGATTATGGTAACCATGACTAGTTGGTTGTTGAATGTCTTTAATTAGAAGAAGGTTATAAGTTGAGCTAATGTTAAAAGAAAGATTTGAAAAGATGCATAGTGCCGAATGTGTTTGAATGTAACTTACAAAGTACATAAATTTGAAAATGAAATGGTGATAAACTTAAAGTGGACAAATGATACAAATAAATTGGTTTTTGAAATGTATATGGTTGTCATATGTATGTGCTTGATTGAGAATAAATTTGTTTGATTTAGCTCAAGAGCTTAGAGGGCCAAAGTTGGATAAGGGAAAGGAGAAAGTAACTGAATAGCCGTTGAAATCAATCGACAACATCTGAGGTAAGTTTTATGTAGTTTCCTTTAGTATATAATTGATGATGCCTTTATAAAAGTATAGTAGGTGAATTGCGATCTTTGGCTTGCACTTGAATAAAGTTGTATATTAGATAATGCATGTATATGACTTATAATCTGATGGTCACTTTGAGTTTAAGATTAAATGGTGAAAAGAATAAGTGATATGAGATATAACTCCTGAGCTGAAATGTGAATGATGATGTGCATATTGAGTTTATATTCGAATGTAATATATGACTTTTAAGTGAGAAGATGACTGAGATGTGTTAAAATATGACCAAATATATATGAGATTGGAAATATATCCGGACATGAGGTCCGCAGGCTATATGCTGGAAACATATCCGGACATGAGGTCCGCAGGCTATATGCCGGAAATATATCCGGACTTGAGGTCCGCAGGCTACGTGCTGGAAAAATATTCGGGTTAAAGACCCGCAGGCTTACGCTAGTAATGTATTCTGAACTCTAAGACTTGATAGAATCGATGCCAGTAAGTTAAGTAAAATCGCGACTTCGAATGTCCGTGGTAAACATCGTTGTGTAAGTATTATATATTTTACATGTTAAGGTTCGTGTTATGTGCTCATATTTGAATTGATTTCTAAGTGGTTTTTTAGTATCAAAAAACGATATATAAATATATGTGTGTGGATGAATTCGGTGTTTGAGGATAAGACAAGGATATAATTGGTCACTGTAAGTCATCATATGGAAGTATGTGACTAAAAGTATAATATAAGCTATGTAGATAATGAAATATGTGCTAGAAGTTTCTTGTGTATACATACATACATAATCGGCCAATAGGTTTTATAACTACTGTATTGGTGTATATTTGGCCAAGTTAATTACAATTAGAATACAAGTTTTGTGATACTCAATGTTCGATTTTAATGACAAGTTTTAATAGTATGAATTGCTTAAAACTTACTAAGCCTTGAAAGCTTACTCTGTTTCTTATTTCTCTGTTTTATAGATTGTTGATTTTGGCCACCGTTTTGGGGATCGTCAGCAGTTCTTCATACTATCAATCTTTTTGGTACAGTTATATTTTGGACTCGATATGGCATGTATAGGTTAGGCTGTTGACAAAATATGTTTTGTAATTGTAAATATTTCGGCCATATGAAAATGGCATATATATATAACTCAAGGTTCGGTATATGTTCAGCTCGATTTCTACTTTTATTGCTAAATTTTGTGAATGAAAAATTAAATGTTTAGCTCGGTAATACCTTATAGCCTAAACCGGTGATCAGACTCTGGCTAGGGGTGTTACATTTCATTGGTATCAGAGCTACGGTTTAGTCGATTCTAGGACTATTATAGCATGTTTCAATCTAGCTATACATGCCATATAGTACTGATATGATAGTATGATGAATTCTGACTGTTAAAAATGTGTTTTCGTATAGTAATGGATCCCGATCCCAATCGAGCGGTAGCTGATGATGTTGAGAGTGTAGCGCCTGCTCCCGCGCATGGGACAACGCCGATGGACTCTCAACCTATTGCAAGCAATCAGAACGATGAGGCTAGACAGGCTTTTTATAGTGTGATGAATGATTGGTTCTGTGACACCCCTAAAGTGACCCTAGTCGGAAAGCGGTTTCAGGACCGCTAAACCGAGTCACCAAATTATTTGAATGTGATATTTATTGTCTAAAATATGTGATTATGAAGGTGTGAAAGTTTTAGGCTTCGATTTAGTAAATTGCATGTGAATTTAGTCAAAAGGACTTATGGGTGACATTTTTGAAATGTGATAGGCTAATCTACAAGGACCTAATAGTGCATGTAATCAAAAGGGAGGACTTGCATGTCAATTTTCCCCCCCTAATATGTAGTGGCCGGCCATGAGCATGGGTGGACAAGATGTTATGGCTAAAAACATGTCATAAACATGTTGGGGTAGTGCATTATGTAAGGATTAATAAAATAAAGAGCATGGGTGGACAAGATGTTATGGCTAAAAACATGTCATAAACATGTTGGGGTAGTGCATTATGTAAGGATTAATAAAATAAAGGGCATGGGCAATAAAATATTAGTGTTAGTAGGATGAAAACAAAGAAAAAAAAGTGTCCATCCTTTAACATTTCTTTTGGCCGAAAATTCTAAGGAGGAAGGAAGAAGAAGAGGATTTTCTTGCTTCATGTTCGGTTGGTTGGTGTTTAGGAGGAGGAAATGTTGAAGAGATTCGGCCATGCTTGTAGCTAGGTTAAGGTAAGTTTGATGTTGTTCCATGAGATTCATGCATATTTTTGATGTTAGTTTGAGTTCTACCTAGCCTATGGTTTAAATCTTGCTATGTGATGAAGATGATACTCGGCCATGGGTGTTGTTTTCTTGGTTGGTGTTTGTTT
Organism: Gossypium hirsutum; assembly: GCF_007990345.1. Taxonomy (NCBI): domain Eukaryota; kingdom Viridiplantae; phylum Streptophyta; class Magnoliopsida; order Malvales; family Malvaceae; genus Gossypium; species Gossypium hirsutum. The sequence continues at coordinate 26,386,905 of NC_053432.1, read as the reverse complement.
CATGCTAAATCTAGATGAACAATGGGGGTTGTCATTTAGGTTAAGATCAAAGAAATTAATCTTGTTAAAACTTTGAACTAATAATGCCCATATGTGTGATAGCCGAACATAGACTTTGTTTAAAGTCTTGGTCAAAGGCCGGTTAAGTGTTTTGGAAATGATTAAGCTAGGTGTTTGATCTTTTTGGTTCGGCATAGTACATAAAATGTTGCTAGATGGAGAAAAAATTCGGTCAGCAAGAGGTGTGCTAAGGCCGAATATAATTTTGTATATTAATGAGTAATGCATGTGTTGAATTGATGGAATGGAGAGGATGTTTTAATAGTGCATATATGTGTATTAGCCAAGTTTTGAACTTGAAACAAAATGGTATTTGGTCAATACAAGTGACCATACTTGTAGAATGTATTAAGTATGCAATCGGCCTCAACATAGACATGCATGTTCGGCCACACGAATGAATGCATAGATTGATGTTGTACATTCGGCTATAGGTAAGCATAATGATGATCCTATCTTGACTTAGACAATCGGCTCAAGGAGAATTTGTTAAGTGCTTAGTTAATTGATATTAGGTTAATGATGTGTGTATTTGGTCATAAAGGTGCACATGAGGAAATGTTTGATTAATTGTACTAAATTGCTTAATGTGATTAAAAATGCGTATGACCATTTTGTATTTGAGCTAAAGGTGGCCATATGACCTATCAAATTCATTGTCATATTCGGCCATAAGCTAGCATAATGAGACTTTAATAAGTTAAATTTGTTTGAATTAGCTCAAGAGCTTAGAGGACCAAAGTTGGATAAAGGAAAGGAAAAAGTGATCGAATAGCCGCCGAAATCGTTCGACAACATCCGAGGTAAGTTTTAAGTGATTAAACGTTGAGTAAATTCAATCATAATAGGACATAATGAGTTGATTTAATAAGATATGATGTGGCCATGATATGTCTTAAACTCAAATGGTAAGTCCATATGTGTTTGGACTTGGAAATTTAAGAGCAAATTGTAATAATTTGCTTTGGACAGCAGCATTAACGTGATTTTAGAAAATCACTGTAAATTGCTGGTGTGGAATTATAGGCTGAATAAAATATGTAATCAAGGCTTAATTAGTCTAGTTTCTTATAAAAGAGACCTTGTGAGCAAAGAAATTTCCTATAAAGAGATATTTAAAGTTGTGTGAGACGGTGTCAGAATGACTCCGAAATCCCCTGTTCTGTTTTTAGAAAATCATTATAAATTGTAAAAAAATGGTTATAAGATAAAATTTATATGCTTAGACTCCTTAATGAGTCTAGTTTCAAATGAAATCAAATACAACACATTTTGAATTCTGTAAAATGAGAAATTTGATTCGTAGTGAAGAGTGGTCAGATTAGTCAAACAGTGAAACAGGGGAAACTTTAAGAAAAATCTGGTATTGATTGGCCAAACCTAAAATTCTGGAAATTTTATGGATGGAAGATATACGAGTCTATATGCAGGAAAAATTAACGGCAAGTGATTTGGAGTTTTGTAGCTCCAGTTATAAATAATTTAGTGACCATTGCTCAGGAAAACAGCTCGTAGTGAATATGTGATTTTGTTGTAAACATGGATAAAACTTGTTTTAGTTGCTCATAAGCTATTGATTAAACCCATACTTGAATTCTAAATCGTGATATTGTAAGCTTATGAGTATTCGAATATGAAATGACAGTATGGTGTAAAGTTGAATTATTCATTGGAAAGTGGTGGATGTAGATTCGGCCAAGACCAAGTCTGTACATGATAGTATATGTGGTATGTGAAGTATATTTGAATAAATGTGAAAGTGTATATATGTGATAAGGCCTAATGGCCGATGTGATGAATGTGAAAGTGTATATATGTGATAAGGCCTAATAGCCGATGTGATGAATGTGAAAGTGTATATATGTGATAAGGCCTAATGACCGATGTGATAAATGTGAAAGTGTATATATGTGATAAGGCCTAATAGCCGATGTGATGAATGTGAAAGTGTATATATATGTGATAAGGCCTAATGGCCGATGTGATGAATGTGAAAGTGTATATATGTGATAAGGCCGAATGGCCAATGTGATGAATGTGAAAGTGTATATATATGTGATAAGGCCTAATGGCCAATGTGATGAATGTGAAAGTGTATATATGTGATAAGGCCTAATAGCCGATGTGATGAATGTGAAAGTGTATATATGTGATAAGGCCTAATGGCCGATGTGATGAATGTGAAAGGGTATATGTGACAGCCCAAAGTTGATCCTAGTCGGGAAGTAGTTTCGGGACCGCTAAACCGAGTCACCGAAATGTTTGAATGTGATACTTATTGTCTAGAATATGTAATTATGAATGTGTGAAAATTTCAAGCTTCAATTTGGTTGATTTCATGTGAATTTAGTCAATAGGACTTATGTGAGAAAATTCTAAAATGTGATAGGTCAATGTGTGAGGACCTATTAGTGCATGTGGACAAAGGGGGACTTGCATGTCAAATTCCCCCCCTACTAGTAGTGGCCGGCCATGACAAGCATGGTAGACCAAGTTTGATGGCCAAGACATGTCATAGACATGTTTTGTTGGTGCATCATGGGTGGAAAAAAATAAAATAATAGGCATGGAAATTAAATAATGAAAAGGAGTTGATGAATACACAAAAAAAAAAGTGTGTAGTTGATTCTTTTCCCCCCCCCATTGCCGTGAGCTAAAGAAAAGAGAGGAGAAGATCTTTGTTCATCCTTTTCTCACCTTCATTTAGCCTAAATTAGAAAGAAAAACAAAGAAAAAATTTTCTCATCCTTTGGTTCATCCTTGGCCAAAAATTTTAAGGAGGAAAGAAGAAGAAAGGTGAAGAGATTCGGCCATGCATGTAGCTAGGCTAAGGTATGTTTGATGATATTCCATGAGATGCATGCATGTTTTAGTTGTTAGCTTGAGTTCTACCTAGCCCATGGTCTAAATCTTGCTATGTGATGGAAATGGCACTTGACCATGGATGCATCATTCTTGGTTGATGTTTGATGTTGTGGTGATGAGGCATGAGGATGAGTTAAGATTCGGCCTAGGTGGAGGTCGTGTTAATGCCATTGCATGCAAAATATGAAGCTTGTTAATGATGCATGTGATGATGGCTTGATGATTCTTGAACCTCCTTTTTAGCATTTTTGTGTGAGCACATATGTGCATTGGTTGCTAAATGGAGAAGAATCGGCTAGCAAGATGTGTGCTAAGGCCGAATGTAACTTTGCATGTTAATGAGCAATGCATGTGTGAAATTGATGAAAAGGGGGAGGATGCTTTACTAGTGTGTATATGTGTGTATTAAGTGTTGAAATCGACCCCAAAAATAGACATGCATATTCGGCCAAGGGGAAAGAAATTAGCTAATATGTTGTGTTGGTGCATGATTTTTGCATGTATGAGACTTTAATGTCTAATGTATAAATATGGGCTAAGTGCCTTGTGTTCATCTTTTTGATGCCTAAATGATGAAATCAATTTATTTGTTTAATTAAGCTCAAGAGCAAAGGGGAAATAAATCCGATAAAGGGAAGGAAAAAGTGGTCGAATAGTTAGCGGAATCGTTCGACAACACCCGAGGTAAGTTCTTGAGTAAGAGAGCTTAAATTACGATGTGATTAAATCATGCTCTATGTGAGGCTATTGAGCCGAATGTGCAAGGACGATATGTGCCTTGTGTTTGAGTTTCGGAAATGAAAATGAAATATGAATGTGCCATGAATTATTGTTAGATGTGCATGATTAATTGAATGCTGTCCGGGCTAAGTCCCGAAGGCTTTGTGCTAAGTGAATATATCCGGACTAAGATCCGAAGGCATTTGTGCAAGATACAAATTCCGGGTTAAGCCCCGAAGGCCTTTGTGCGAGATACTAAATCCGGGTTAAGTCCCGAAGGCATTCGTGCGAGTTATTAAATCCGGGTTATGTCCCGAAGGCATTGTGTGAGTTACTAAAACCGGGCTATGTCCCGAAGGCATTTGAACGAGGAGCTATATCCGGTTAAATCCCAAAGGTACGTGATTTGGTAATGAATGAGCTTGCTGTAAAATTCCAGCGAATACTCGAAAAACATCCCAATATGGGGATATGTTACGTATGTGTTGAATTTAATCGAGCCCTTACAAATAAATGTTCGCTCAGTTGATAAACGAGCTACCGGCCTTCGGCTAAGTTAGTCTATTGTGTATGTACATAAGGGTTGTTAATGTTGTGAAGCAAGTTTGATATTCCGTTTAGCTAAATGTGTGTTATTCTTTGTTTATGCTGGAATTCCTTGCTCAAAACTTACTAAGCATAAATTGCTTACTCGTTATACTGCTCCTCTGTTTTATAGATTTTTGGTTCTCCAGCTATCGGACTCGGGATCTTGAAGTCGAAGTCGCCCACACTATCAAAGGCTCTTTTGGGTACTATTTTGGTTGAATTTTGATATGGCATGTATAGGACTACCCATTGTTGTTTTTCGAGTACTTTATGAAATGTATAAGTGTACAGCCATGCGAAAATGGCTTGTAGAAGTGGAGTATGGCATTAGACCATTCGTGTTTATGAATGTATAGATGGTTTCATGATGTAACTATAGTTGGAATGGAAGTGTTGAGCAAATGATCAGCCATTGGAATGGCTAAGTATGATCATATGTGGGCATATGTATGACAAGGCCCTAGTTGGTCCATGAAACCCCGAAAATAGGTAAGGTTTACTTTGAAAACAGAGGCTGACAGCAGCAGTGGTGTGGATTGGAAAAATCACAAGAATTCGTAGGAGTGGAATTAAATATTGAATAAATTATGTAATCGAACCTTGATGAATCTACTTTCATATGAAAGTAACGAAACAATCATATGAACAGTACAGTAAGAGATATTCAGGTTCTTGTGGGACAGGGTCAGAACAGTTTCTGGAATCCCTGTTCCGACTTTTGAAATTCACTATAAATTGACCAGAGATAATTAGGAGTCATACCATATATGTATGAATTCCTCTCTGAGTGTAGTTTCCATAGAAACAAACGGCATCAGTATTGAAGCTCTGTGCAGAGAGATATCCAAGTCGTAATGGGAAAAGGTCAGTGTAGTCGACCCCTGTAACATGGGAGACTTTGACTAATAAACTGTACTAATTGGCCCGACCAAAAATTCTAGAAAAAAATACATAGGTGGGGACATGAGTATAGTTTCAGGGAAAAATCACAAAACTGATTTTCGAGTTGTGACACTCAAGATATGATTTTTGAAGCGACTAGTACTCAGACTGGGCAGTGTCTGGAAAAATTTTTCAAAGTTTGTTAACATCTCGTGTCCGACTCCGGTGTCGGTCTCGGGTTCGGGGTGTTACATTAAATTGGTATCAGAGCTACGGTTTAGTCGATTCTAGGACTACCGTAATGTGTTGGGTCTAGCTATACATGCCATTTTATGTGATTACTTGATAGTGTGGTGATTTCTGACAATTGTAAATGTGTTTATAGTAATGGATCCCGATCGTGACCGAGAGGTAGCTGATGATCTTGAGAGTGTAGCGCCTGCTCCCGCACAAGGGACAGTGCCGGCAGACTCTCAACCTAATGCTAGTAATCCGAATGATGAAGCTAGACAAGCATTCTATAGCGTGATGAATGATTGGTTCAACCAATACATTCGAACTAATATGGCTGTTCCACAACCTCCATTCCCGACAAATACTACCCCCGCACCTACAATACCACCGGTAACGGACCAAATAAGGTCAAATAAGCCCCCAGTTGATAGAATCCGAAAACATGGGGCTACTGAATTTAAGGCTATGGATAGCGATGATGCCGAGCAAGCTGAATTTTGGCTGGACAACACTATCCGGGTACTCGATGAGCTATCTTGTACACTCGATGAATGCCTAAAGTGTGCTATCTCCTTGCTACGTGATTCTGCCTACTATTGGTGGAGTACTCTGACTTTTGTTGTGCCCCGAGAGCAAGTAACTTGGGAGTTTTCCAAACTGAGTTTCGGAAAAAGTATATCAGTCAGAGATTTGTTGATCAAAAACGGAAGGAATTTCTTGAGCTTAAGCAAGGCTCCATGTCGGTTACTGATTACGAGCGAAAATTTGTTAGACTTAGCAAATACGCTCGGGAATGTGTTTCGTCCGAAGCTATTATGTGTAAACGCTTCGAGGATGGGCTGAATGAAGATATAAAAATGTTCGTTGGCGTTCTTGAAATACGAGAGTTCGTGGTACTTGTTGAACGAGCTTGTAAAGCCGAAGAGCTTAGAAAAGAAAAGCAAAGAGTTGATGAGGGAACTGGAGAGTTTCGTAAAAGATCCTCGGGAAGGTCTCTTCAACAGACATCGAAGAGATTTCGAGATGATGCGGGCCAGTTTAGAGGCACTTCGGGCCTTTTTAGACGAGATCGTGATCGACCCCCTGTGGGTACACGAGGCACTTCGGTCGCCAGTGTTGGGAATGAACGTCGAGATAGAACGAAGTGTCGATATTGCGGTAAATGGCATTCGGGGAGTTGTAGATTCCCTGACCGCTCCTGTTACAAGTACGGATCAGTTGACCACTTCATTAAAGATTGCCCGAGGTTGTTTGAACAGAATGAAAATCAGAGTGGGAAACCGGGTGCTACCACTGCTCGAGGTAGACCATCTGGAAATACGGGCAATGCTAGTGGTGGTCAGAGAGGATCTAGAGATGATATAACCAGATCCGAAGCTTGTGCGCCTGCTAGAACTTATGCTATACGTGCCCGCGAGGATGCTTCTTTGCCTGATGTTATTACCGGTACATTCACTCTCTTTGATACTAATGTAATTGCTTTGATTGACCCCGGTTCTACTCATTCTTACATATGTGAAACCTTAGCATCCAGTAAGACTTTACCTATTGAGTCTACTGAGTTCGTAATTCGGGTGTCAAATCCCTTGGGTCGTTACGTGCTTGTCGACAAAGTGTGTAAGTAATGTCCCTAGAAATTCGAGGTGCGCAAATAACGAAGTAATCCGAGTTGAGTCTACGGACTTGGAGGGGATGCCAGCTGTAATATCAGCAATGTTGGCCCAGAAATATGTAAGAAAAGGGTGCGAAGCATACCTTGCGTATGTACTGGATGACAAAGAATTAGACAAGAAACCCGAATCTGTGCCGGTGGTTTGTGAATACCCGGATGTTTTTCCTGAAGGATTACCGGGTTTACCACCTGTTCGGGAGGTAGAGTTTGGTATTGAGCTTGTACCTGGGACTACGCCGATTTCGATAGCTCCGTATCGTATGGCACCAACCGAGTTAAAAGAGTTGAAAGCTCAGTTGCAAGAATTGACGGATAGAGGTTTTGCTCGACCAAGTTTCTCACCTTGGGGTGCACCAGTATTGTTCGTGAAAAAGAAGGACGGAACCATGAGGTTGTGCATTGACTATCGTCAGCTGAATAAAGTGACGATAAAGAACAAATATCCGTTGCCGCATCGATGATT